>NC_041218.1:25682561-25695556 GCF_002837175.3 Physeter macrocephalus
AGAAGATGTGGCAGATATATACAATGGAATATTACTCAGCCATAAAAAGAAATGAAATTGCGTTATTTGTAGTGAGGTGGATGTATCTAGAGTCTGTCATACAGAGGGAAGTAAATCAGAAAGAGAAAAATAAACACCGTATGCTAACACATATATATGGAATCTAAAAAAAAAAAAAAAGAAAAAGGTTACAAAGAACCCAGGGTCAGGACAGGAGTAAAAACTCAGATGTAGAGAATGGACTTGAGGACACAGGGAGGGGGAAGGGTAAGGATGTATCTAGAGTCTGTCATACAGAGGGAAGTAAATCAGAAAGAGAAAAATAAACACCGTATGCTAACACATATATATGGAATCTAAAAAAAAAAAAAAAAAAAAAAAAAAAAAAAGGTTACAAAGAACCCAGGGTCAGGACAGGAGTAAAAACTCAGATGTAGAGAATGGACTTGAGGACACAGGGAGGGGGAAGGGTAAGCTGGGACGAAGTGAGAGAGTGGCATGGGACGACGAAGTGAGAGAGTGGCATGGACATATATACACTACCAAATGTAAAATAGATAGCTAGTGGGAAGCAGCCGCATAGCACAGGGAGATCAGCTCGGTGCTTTGTGACCACCTAGAGGGGTGGGACGAGGAGTGTGGGAGGGAGACACAAGAGGGAGGGGATATGGGGATGTATGTATATGTATATCTGTTTCACTTTGTTACAAAGCGGAAACTAACAC
Source organism: Physeter macrocephalus (assembly GCF_002837175.3). Classification (NCBI taxonomy): domain Eukaryota; kingdom Metazoa; phylum Chordata; class Mammalia; order Artiodactyla; family Physeteridae; genus Physeter; species Physeter macrocephalus. Next base: position 25,683,287 of record NC_041218.1, read on the forward strand.
ACCATTATAAAACAATGATACTCCAATAAAGATGTTAAAAAAAGAAAGAGAACAAAAGTTATATTATAAAAAATTAATTAATTAAAAAATGTGAATAAACATTAACCAAAAAGTAGTTTTCTTATATAGAAAAGATGCCTTTTAAAAAGATAATAAAGCACAAAACACCAAAGAAGAAACCTAACAAGAAATCTGCAGGATATATGCATACATAATTTAAATGTTTATTGAGACATGAAAGAAAAATTTAATAACTAGAGTGTGATACCTTCTGCTTGCATAGAAATAGTCCCATCAGTTCATTGTAAATACAAATATAAATCGAACACATCTAAATCAACTGGTATCATAACTCTCTATCCTCCTCTCTCTCCTCTTCCTCATTCTACTTCTTGATTTCAATCTGAGAAAAAAAAAACTTCCTAACATTTGTGTGTATAAATAAATGTGTAAGGATGAGAGAAAAAGCCAAAAAAGTTTTTTTAACGGTAGAGACCTACTCCTGTCAAGTATACACTAAGCTGTACTAATTAAAACCATGCAATAATGGCTTATGGGCTGACAAATCAATGGAACAGAATAGAGGACAAAAATAGAACCGTTTATATGGGATATTTAGTACATGATAAATACAGGTTTTCAAAACTCAGTGATGGAGAAACAAATTACTCAACAGATTGGATTAGGATAACTAGCTATGTGTTGAGAAAAAAGAGCTGGACCCTTACCTTTCTCAACAAAATAAACTCCAAATGATTCACTTTCAACAAAATTTAAAAAACAAACTCTGAAAACAAATGTTTACAATACATATGGCATAATTTTGTTAATCTATAAATAAGTATTAATGATGTATTTTTTTAAAGTGAACAACTGCATAAAATGGGCAAAGGGTCTGGAATGCCAGTCTTTCTCTCCTCTCTTGCGCTCTCTCTCTCTCACACACACACACATACACATGTACATCATATAAATGACTAATAGTACACATAAAAGCTCACTTCACTTAATTAAAATATGCCAATAAAACAAAATTTAGCTGCTTCTTTACCAACTAGACTTGCAAATATTGTAAACATTTATAAAATTCCACGTTATTTAAAGCATGGGAAAGTCAGTACACTCTTTGCCAGAAGTGTATAGATGCTTCGTACAAATTTTTGTACGGAAACTTCGAAATTTTTCAAAATATAAACTATATATGTCATTTGAAATTTAGTCTATGATAAGATTTACTCAAACAAGTGCTCATTAAATGTACAAGGATTTTCATTTTGATAGGGAGTGACAAACCTAAATGTCCATTAAATGTACAAGGATTTTCGTTGCATAGGAATGATATTGGGTTGTATGCATAAATTGGGCTACATAGTTAAGAAGCAGTACTATGGAGCCATTAATGAAGAGTGAGTTATAGCTATGAGTTTTGCTATAGGAAGATTATGCATAATTTTATTTCTAAGTGAAAGAAGCAAGTGGAGATCAGTATATGTAGTTTGATTACATTAAAAATAGCATATGCACATGCTTTTTTATTTGCATATGCATGCAAAGAAGTGCTAGAAAAATGCACCCCAAACTGCTAACAATAACCACAGCTGAGGAGAGGAATTAAGGCAGCAGTGGGTAGAGGAACGAGGCTTTCATTTCTTATTTTGATTATTTCAGTATTTTCTGAAATTTTTTTATATGACCATATATTACTTTTTAATAAAGACTACTTACTGTATAGCAGTGAGTTAAATGCTGTAATAGTCTATAGTTCTAACTGGATTTCCTAGCAATATCAAATTTGGGATAAAATTAGACACTTTTCCTCCTCAACAAAGAATGTGTTTCAGTAGGCTGTTGAGCAGACCTGTTGTGAAGACACAGATAAATGGGACCGAGCAAGACAAATAACCCATCCATATGATCGCACAAGCAACTCCTCCATATGACTGACCTGCAGACTCAAGGGCTTAGTTAATTTTGTCAGCAATTTGGAAGTAAGTGATTAACATAACCCAACATCAAAGACTTACAGCAAAATTCTCTGACATTCTTCCTCTGGTTTCTTGCTCACCAGGCAAACTTTTTATTAGAAGTTGGCTCCCCAAGTACTTCTGCTTGTGTTGTAAATTAACAAATTGATATTCTCATTTATACTTCAGGCTCTGGAAACTTGATTAATGTGAATCTCATCCTCAGCAATTAACCCATTCTTGGAATGCTGACAAAATCAAATTTCTGAGCATATGGAAACGATCCTAGGACCTAGATTCTGGTGTCATCGCCAAGGCAAATGCTAACTTTAGAAACCTTTCATTCAGGTGAAACAGACTTTTGCTGAAAACAGCCCTTCTAACTAAAATACTCCATTTCTAAAAATTATAACTATTATACAAGGCTTGATCCAAACCTTACCTCCTACATAAAATCTTCCATCATCATAAAAGGTGACTTGCCTCTTCTAAATTTTTGTAGAAATTATTTCCCTTGTACTCAGGCACTTATCACACATTGATTGTATTTTTGTTCATTGACATCGATTACATCCTGTACAAAATTAAACTACTGGTATATTTTTCTGCAATCAGTGTTATCTGGCATAATCCCTTACATGCACTATGGTTAGAGTTTAGTATATACTTGTTAATTTAAGCATTCTTGATTGCCTTCTGCTGTAATCTTTCCTTCTCTGAACTTATTTCCTATATCACCATTTAAACGTGTGCCTTATTACATTTCTTTCAGCTTTATTTTATACTATTAACTTTCATAAAGTGACTATCTTTCTTTTAGCTTATATACTATCTGGTGGTGAAAAACATTTATTAGTATATGTGAAAGAAATGCTTACTGAATGAATTTAAGCATTCTGTTGTTCTCCTTTACATAACTATAATGCGTAGTGCTTTTAACCAAGTAGACCCCCTCCATATGAGTGTTAAATGAACAGATACCCACATGATATTATAGGACCTCCTAATAGAAGTTCTATGAATTAGTGATTCAGGAATCTTTTTAGATAACTATCCTTAGATTTGCTTTGAAGGGAAACAGAAAACTCCCAAGTGTTATAGGTTCACTCTAAAGAATGGTATTAAGTAGATGATAAGTGAAGAGTCATTGCCCACCAGTATAATTGTTTTATTTATGTGCTCCCTGTCTGCTTCCAGGGTGAATAAAAATGTTCTGTGAGGTGATACGGTTTTTTTTTTTTTTTTTTTACATATTTGCATTAGCTTTTGTTAATTAACTTAATTACTGTGACCCAAAGCAACCCAGGCTTGCTTGAAGTGTTAGTCAGGTCTGGAATAGAGCAGGTAATGCCTTATGGAAATAATACCTCTTGTAGACTCTGTCTGGTGGTGTGCTCATTGTATTAGTATCTGGGCACCTTGCTTTCTGGGGTTTGGCTATCTCTGACCACATATTAAACAGGTTACAGAAATATAAAAGTGATGTGTTGAACCTGAACTAATAAAGCATTTCTATGATAAGTGTAGGTCAGTTCCTTCTAAAATTCTACTTAGGAAATTAGTTCTCATATTCATTACCACTTACCTTGAAGGTATTAATTATCAGAGCTAGAATGTATTTATAATAGTTACATTTCATGTTTATATTTGCATATATAATCTTTGTGTGTTTCTATCCCTCATTTAAGGTATAAAGTCATTTCATTTCTCTAGAAATGTTCCTTTCATTCTCAAGTTCAAAAGCTGGGAAATGTCCTATCTTATTCTTAGACATTTGTGTTACGATTTTTTTTTATTATTATTATTCTTTTCAAGGACTTTTCCTGACAATTCAGAAATGGTGGCCAAACTCTGAACATGCTGTTCTGGCTACTGCTATAAGTAACCTGTCCTCTTGAATGTCAACATGGCAAAGAACTGAGAGGCAGATGGCTATTTCATCTACCTTAGAGAGGAGGACAGAAAATGAAACCCACAATATGTGGGGCACCAGTGTGGTCTCCCCTTTAACTCCCTAAGGCAGTCTGCTCCACAGGGCTTTGTAGAAGACCACTGGAGTGGTTGAAGAAGGAATGGCGGATGGAAGCAAAAGGAGAAGACTGGGATACATAGAGCAGTGTGGACCATTCAAAGTAGTAATTAATGACCCCAAACAGGAACACAAGCACCTTTTCACTCCTCTCTCTTCTGTCCCTAACAGATACCAGAGTGGTGAACAGGCTGCAAAATAGGACATCCCTGATTCTCTGGCTTTGGAGTAAGTGGCCAATGTGAAAGCCACAGAGTTATTTAAGGATGAAGGATTTGTCCAAAATTTGACTTTGTCAAAGATTTTTTTTGGCTGAGTAAAAATGATTTTTCTTAAAAAAAACTGCAGTCCAAGTTTAAAGGAAATTAGAAAGTTAGAAGTTGTATCTGGTTCTAGGGTGTGTACACTGCACAGAGGCACCAAATTTAAGAGTGTCATTTGTAATTAAAATATTTACTAACATAGATGAGCGCATGGGCTGATTTGAAGATTCCTTTGCTTCTAGGCTGTGTCCATTAAAGAAGAAGTCTTCACCATGTAAACCCACACTTGGATGCATGGCTGTGTTCACAAACCATGACTTGGCTTCCAACTAGGTTGATTCCTTCACTTACTTGATGTTTTTAAATGTTCTATAATTCCCACTCTCCTTACTACCCCCTCTTTCCCCAACAGACCTAAACGCAACACAACAATCTGGTTACCCCACCTTGAGCTGCGGTGGCTGTGGTCTCAGACTTGCACACTATGTGCTGGGTCCATTATTTCGTAGGTGACTGTGAGCTTAAAAGAGTTGGTACAGAAAACTCAAAAAGGTATCCATTTCTTCTCTAAATATACCTGTGTAAGCACTGGTATAAAGCATGAATTAATGATCCTTATCCTGCCAAATGAGTGAAAGGCTTCCTGTAAACAGATGCCTGAAACTAGGAATGGCTGCCTTCAGTTGTACCAAACAATCTGACTTTGCCTATTTGGTAAAGGAAAAGAATACGCCAGTGGCTTGGCTTCATCAAAATTTCAGAACTGAGACCTTAGAGTCCTTTTAAACATTTCTCTCTTCTGTCTCTTACTTTCAATCAGTCTCCGTGTCCCATAAATTCTACCTCCTAAATGCTTCTCCAATCCCCTCATGCCTCTCCAATCCTACTACTAGAGATTTATTTCAAACCCCCATCATTTCTTACGTGACTTACTATATTCATCTACTAGATTACTCTGTTTATTATCCATCTTTGTTTACTATTAGTCTCTAGCACTTGTCAGTAGGCTTTGTGAGAGAGTGGGACAGAAAGAGACAAAGAGGAGGAGGGGGGAAAAGAGAATAAATGCTTGTTCTCTTCTTCACTGTACCTCCAGCATGTGTAACATCGCTTGATGTGTAGTAGATGAGCAAAACATATGCCTGAACACTATGCATGTGAATAAATGAATAAGGGGTTGCGTGCATGACTGGGTAGATGTATTCAGCCTACCATCCTGTAGGATGGAATTATAGTGATTTTTTGAAATGTAAATCTAAACATGTCACTCTCATCCTTGATTTACTCTGATTTACTCCGTGGCTATAAATATGAAGCCTACCTGATGTGGAATTTAAGAATATCTTTTAAGTCAGTTTTCACCATTCTTTCCTGTAACTAGTGTCTATCCCACTTTCAACCATTTGATTTTTCGCCCTTCTCTGAAAACAATATTTTGTTTCTCATCTCCATGTCTACATGCATAATATTATTTTCAAATCCATTCACAGCATTTTTTTAGACAATGACTTCATGAAGGAAGTTGAGCATGCTACTTACCTCTATCACAGGACTACTGAATCTTTGTGAATTTGGTTCCTTATTGTCCTCCCACTTTGGAAAGTGAGTTCCTCCCAAGGTAAGGGTAGAGTTTTTGTGTGTGCACAGTCTTATACACTTCCCTGCTCTTAGTAGACATCTGATATATATTTACTGAATGAAAAAAAATGAATGAACCATGACACCCACCACAAAAGGTACACGGGTGACTTCAGGCACTTGTATCAAGTTTAATTTGGGGTCGACGTCTAACACTGGACTGAAAGTGTTCCCTTTTTCTCTTTTCCACGATCCAGTTATTTAAGTGGTAGTTTGAAAGTAAGGAAGCTGACAGCTGAGATTTGAGGAAGCTGAGATTTAATATTTCAACCTTGATTTAGATTGATAAATAAAAACTAGAGATATTTCTAACCAAAGTTTGGGATAACATGGACACAGAATTTTTCTCAGAAAATGGTATTTATTGTGCTTACCTGCATATATTTGAATTTGCATGTCTTACTCAAAAAGTACTATTGACAGTTTTAGGTGCATATTCAAACTACAAATGAATAATCTGGCTCTATAAGGATGTAGAAGAATTTGGCAGCACTAGTGTTTTCTCCTTACATCTGTATGAAATTGGACCAGCTAATTAACTTCTCAGATCCTCAGCTTCCTTGAGTTTCAACTAGTGATAATAACATTTAGTTCACAAAGTCAGTGATGATGATGATATTTATGTCATTTATTTAGCAATTATTATGTGCCAGCTTCTATGATAAGCACATGGTGTAACCTGTTTAACCCTCCAAACACCTGAATGAATTATCATCTTCTTATGTGGCATAAAAAGATAACCACTTAAGATTTTATTGTAAGTGATCGGATTAGCGTACAGATTAGACAGATCCCAAAGTTATCCACTTTACTACACTATGGCAAAACTTCCTATGACAAAACCTTCCATGCATAGCATACCTAATTTATAGGTAATTGTGCATATTGGGAAGAAAGTATTGATTTTTAAATAGAAGTCCCTCCTGGGAAGCTAATAAATATGATTCATTAATGGATTGTATAACTGTTCCTATCACTTATAGAAGTCCCTCTTGAGAAGCTAATAAATATGATTCATTAATGGATTGTATAACTGTTCCTATCACTTCTCCTTGAAGAGGGCTATTACACTGATTTCTTTCTTAATTTACCATGGGGAATTAACATTCTATTATTTATTCAGTTCATATACCACAATAATATAACACTATAAAAATAAATTGAAATATTCTGAGTAGAAGGCAAGTAATTAACATTATTTCAGCTGTATTCTGCAGAGTGAAGGAATGTGTTTTGTGACTCAAAAACTCGGTTTCTAAAATCAGTTCATCTTCTGAAATGCAGTTGTGTTACTACTGACACATTTTTTTTTTTGGTTGTGTTATTTCTTGGAGCACTTTTAACTGGTTATTTTTCTTTCCACAGTGAGGGAAAGAGTTATGAAATGTTATTCAAAGAAAAGACTAATACCTCCTTAGGGTCTCTCTGAGGTACACTAAATTTTTGTCATTTGCAATTTCTTTTAGTGAGGTACTATTTGTGAATCATCAGCATCATCACTATCAACCTTGTAATTTGTTTTTTTTTTTTTTTTGTGGTACGCTGGCCTCTCACTGTTGTGGCCTCTCAACCCATGTCCCCTGCATCGGCAGGCGGATTCTCAACCACTGCGCCACCAGGAAAGCCCTCAATTTTTTAGCCCTTGTAATTTTTTGAAAACTGTATGGATTCCATTTCAGTAGTCTACCCACACATGCTCCTGTACAATGAGCTGTGGACAGAATGTGCTGCCTTGTAATGCAGAACAATGCTTACTCTCAATTTTTTTTTTAGTCTAGGAGAGGGTGTGGGGAGGAAAGTTAAGAAACTGAATGAGAGAGAAAGGAAAACGAAAATAAAGGGAAAAGTAGAATTAAAGTATCTGCTTTTATTCTAAAGTATATCAGAAATGTTCATTCCAAAATCATTCCGTGAATTATCTACCTCACTACACAACTTACTTTTTATCAACATTTTTTAAGGCTAAATCTATCAAATATTTCATTTTGCCATTTTGTCAAAAATGTTTCAAACCAAATATAACTGAGAAAAAATAATGGAAACTGTTTTCATAATTCAACTTAAGGAATAAAATATTAAAATTATAGTTGAATATCACTATCTCTCTACAGTCACATCAGAGCTAACTATACCTGTACATCAGTGAGGATAGACTAGATAATAAACTAGGTCCCAAACCACAGTAATGTAAAAAAACAACCATTGATATCTTACTCATGGTAAAAGTTCATGTGGGCAGGCAGTCAGGGACCCAGAGTACCTACTATTTTGAACTTGGATAGCCTTCATAGTAGTAAGAAAATTGAGATTTCTGTAGAGTCTCACACCAACAACAAATGCTTTACCTGAAAAGAAGTTATGTTACTTACACTAACAGATCATTGGCTGGAACAAATCATGTAGTCCCATTAACTCAAAAAGCATGAGGACGTACAGACCTGCCATGTATCAATACTTGAAAAGCATATGAACCAGAAATGGTGGTGAACAGAAATAATGATCATTTTATATCCTGATGTTGCTGTTTATCTTTCTCATGCATATATGCATGTGCATTTATGTCCTCCCCAAATATATTTTATATAAATTGTGTTTTACCATATTTTTCTTCCTGAAACTTGTTTTTATTTTTGGTCATATTTATATCTATTGGCATTATCCAAAATGTTACATGTAGCTCTGATTTGTTCATTTTCACTGCTGCAAATTATTTCATTGTCTAAATAAACTGCGATCTTATTTGTCCAGTTTTCTTTTGATGGATATTTTTTTTTCCGTTTTTGATTATTACATAAATATAAACAAACTTATACAACTAGCTGTATAAGTATGTGTGTAATAGGGAATGACAAATCTGACTCCATATTAGATCTGTTCTTTTCCTAAAACCTTTGTGCTTTGTTGACTGTGCTTACATACTGGCTCTGTACCTTTTGTTAAAGAATGTTACCTATAGCCTGAAATATACAGGATAGCCTATTCTCAGGGCTCTGACCTTTGAATTCATTCATACAGAGATAAAAAGTTGCAGAACAGAGAATAACATTTGTCTTGTTGGAGATTTACAGGAGCATAGTGACCTGACCTACATGGACAGCTGCAAGAATAAAGGATTCCTAGACCAAGAAGTTTGCAAAAACTAACCATGTCTCTTCCTTACCTTGCCTTAAAAAAGCCTTGTTGAAACCCTTCAAGGAGTTCGGGGATTTGGGGGCACAAGCAACCTGTCTCCTTGCATGGCCCTGTGTTAAGCCTTTTACTGCCCCAAACTCCGATATTTCAGTTTGTTTGGCCTCACCATGCATTGGGCACACAAACTTGTGTTCGGTAACATGTGAGATTTTCTCCTTCTGTATATAATTTTCAGTAGTATTTGTGGGCCTTTTAATATTCACTACTTGCTATTACTAAAGAAGACCAAATTATGCTTTAATCTATTTGGAAATGACTTTTACATACTTTATAAGACAGAGATTCAATTTTAAAACTTTACATATAAACATCCAATTGTCTAGAAGCAATTATTTAATAATTTGTTCTTTCCCTATTGGTATTGATGTAGTCACCTTGATCTCATATAGAGTTTACCTACGGCTCTATTCTTGAGATCTTTATTTATCCATTGGACAATGTACTCTGTTTCCATCACACTGCCTTCACAACAGTTATATAATAAACTTGATATCTAATTCTTTAAGCATTCCTACTTTGTTGCACTTCATCAAAATTACCTTGGTGAGGGAGAGACCTTCAAGATGGTGGAGGAGTAAGACATAGAGATCACCTTCCTCACCACAAATACATCAGAAATATATCTACATGTGGAACAGCTCCTACGGAACACCTACTGAGCACTAGCAGAGACCTCAGACTTCCCAAAAGCCGCATGGCTGACAGAGTCTTCGTGCTCTGGCCGGGTGTCAGGCCTGTACCTCTGAGCAGGAGAGCCGAGTTCAGGACACTGGTCCACCAGAGACCTCCCAGCCCCATGTAATAATAAATGGCAAAAGCTCTCCCGGAGATCTCTATCTCAATGCTAAGACCCAGCTCCACTCAACGACCAGCAAGCTACAGTGCTGGACATCCTATACCAAACAACTGGCAAGACAGGAACACAACCAAATCCATTAGCAGAGAGGCTTCCTAAAATCGTAATAAGTTCACAGACACCTCAAAACACACCACCGACATGGTCCAGCCCACCAGAAAGACAAGATCCAGCCCCACCCACCAGAACACAGGCACCAGTCTCCTCCACCAGGAAGCCTACACAAGCCACTGAAACAACCATACCCACTGGGGCAAGACACCAAAAAAAACAGGAACTACAAATCTGCAGTCTGAGAAAAGGAGACCCCAAACACAGTAAGTTAAGCAAAATGAGAAGACAGAGAAACACGCAGAAGCTGAAGGAGCAAGGTAAAAACCCACCACACCAAACAAATGAAGAGGAAATGGGCAGTCTACCTGAAGAAGAATTCAGAGTAATGATAGTAAAGATGATTCAAAATCTTGGAAATAGAATGGAGAAAATACAAGAAACGTTTAACAAGGACCTAGAAGAACTAAAGACCAAACAAACAATGATGAACAACACAATAAATGAAATTAAAAATTCTCTAGAAGGAAACAATAGCAAAATAACTGAGGCAGAAGAATGGATAAGTCACCAGGAAGACAAAATAGTGGAAATAATTTTTGTAGAGCAGAATAAAGAAAAAAGAATGAAAAGAATTGAGGACAGACACAGAGACCTCTGGGACAACATTAAACTCACCAACATTTGAATTATAGGAGTCCCAGAAGAAGAGAAAAAGAAAGGAACTGAGAAAATACTTGAAGAGATTATAGTTGAAAACTTCCTTAATATGGGAAAGGAAATAGTCAGTCAAGTTCAGGAAGCAGAGAGAGTCCCATACAGGATAAATCCAGGGAGAAGCAGGCCAAGACACATATTAATCAAACTATCAAAAATTAAACACAAAGAAAAAATATTAAAAGCAGCAAGGGCAAAACAACAAATAACATACAAGGGAATCCCCATAAGGTTAAGAGCTGATCTTGCAGCAGAAACTCTGCAAGCCAGAAGGGAGTGGCAGGACATATTTAAAGTGATGAAAGGGGAAAACCTACAACCAAGACTACTCTACCCAGCAAGGATTTCATTCAGATTTGATGGAAAAATTAAAATGTTTACACCCATTAAAAGTTAAGAAAATTCAGCACCACCAAACCAGCTTCACAACCAATGCTAAAGGAACTTCTCTAGGCAGGAAAAACAGAGAAGGAAAACATCTGCATTAACAAACCCAGAACAATTAGGAAAATGGTAATAGGAACACATACATATTGATAACTACCTTAAATGTAAATGGATTAAATGCTCCAACCAAAAGACATAGACAGGCTGAATGGATAGGGAAAAACCTACAACCAAGACTACTCTACCCAGCAAGGATTTCATTCAGATTTGATGGAAAAATTAAAACGTTTACACCCATTAAAAGTTAAGAAAATTCAGCACCACCAAACCAGTTTCACAACAAATGCTAAAGGAACTTCTCTAGGCAGGAAAAACAGAGAAGGAAAACATCTGCATTAACAAACCCAGAACAATTAGGAAAATGGTAATAGGAACACATACATATTGATAACTACCTTAAATGTAAATGGATTAAATGCTCCAACCAAAAGACATAGACAGGCTGGATGGATACAAAAACAAGACCTGTATATATGCTGTCTGCAAGAGACCCACTTCAGACCTAGGGACACATACAGACTGAAAGTGAGGAGATGGAAAAAGATATTCCATGCAACTAGAAATCAAAAGAAAGCAGGAGTAGCAATTCTCGTATCAGACAAAATAGACTTTAAAATAAAGACTATTATAAGAGACAAAGAAGGACACTACATAATGACCAAGGGATCAATCCAAGAAGAAGATATAACAATTGTAAATATTTATGCACCCAACATAGGAGCACCTCAATACATAAGGCAAATGCTAACAACCATAAAAGGGGAAATTGACAATAACACAAGCATCGTAGGAGACCTTAACACCCCATTTTCACCAATGGACAGATCATCCAAAATGAAAATAAATAAGGAAACACAAGCTTTAAATGACACATTAGACAGGATGGACTTAATTGAAATTTATAGGATATTCCATCAAAAACAACAGAATACACTTTCTGCTCAAGTGCTCATGGAACATTCTCCAGGATAGATCATATCTTGGGTCACAAATCAAGCCTTAGTAAATTTAAGAAAATTGAAATCATATAAAGTACCTTTTCCAACCACAACACTATGAGACTAGATATCAATGACAAGAAAAATACCTTTACAAAAATACAAACACATGGAG
>NC_041218.1:25696117-25698098 GCF_002837175.3 Physeter macrocephalus
AGATAAACAAAATTGATAAACCATTAGCCAGACTCATCAAGAAAAAAAGGGAGAAGACTCAAATCAATAGAATTAGAAATGAAAAAGGAGAAGTAACAACTGACACTGCAGAAATACAAAGGATCATAAGAGATTGCTACAAACAACTATATGTCAATAAAATGGACAACTTGGAAGAAATGGAAAAATTTTAGAAAAGCACGACCTTCTGAGACTGAACCAGGAAGAAACAGAAAATATAAACAGACCAATCACAAGCACTGAAATTCAAACTGTGATTAAAAATCTTCCAACAAACAAAAACCTAGGACCAGATGGCTTCCCAGGCGAATTCTATCAAACATTTAGAGAAGAGATAACACCTACCCTTCTCAAATTCTTCCAAAATATAGCAGAGGGAGGAACACTCCCAAACTCATTCTATGAGGCCACCATAACCCAATATATGTAAATCAATCAATGTGATAAAACATATCAACAAATTGAAGGAGAAAAATCATATGATCATCTCAAAAGATGCAGAAAAAGCTTTTGACAAATTTCAACACCAATTTATGATAAAAACCCTCCAGAAAGTAGGCATAGAGAGAACTTACCCCAGTATAATAAAGGCCATATAACACAAACCCACAGCCAACATCGTTCTCAACGGTGAAAATCTGAAACCATTTCCTTTAAGATCAGGAACAAGACAAGGATGCCCACTGTCACAACTCTTATTTAACATAGTTTTGGAAGTTCTAGCCAAAGCAATCAGAGAAGAAAAGAAATAAAAGGAATCCAAATTGGAAAAGAAGTAAAGCTGTCACTGTTTGCAGATGATATGATACTATACCTAGAGAATCCTAAAGATGCTACCAGAAAACTGCTAGAGCTAATCAATGAATTTGGTAAAGTAGCAAGATACAAAATTAATGCACAGAAATCTCTTGCATTCCTATACACTAATGGTGAAAATCTGAAAGAGAAATTAAGGAAACACTCCCATTTACCACTGCAACAAAAAGAATAATATACCTAGGAATAAACCTACCTAAGGAGACAAAAGACCTGTATGCAGAAAATTATAAGACACCGATGAAAGAAAATAAAGATGATACAAACAGATGGAGAGATATACTATTTTCTTGCATTGGAAGAATCAACATTTTGAAAATGTCCATACTACCCAAAGCAATCTACAGATTAAATGCAATCCCTATCAAATTACCAATGGCATTTTTTACAGAAGTAGAACAAAAATTTCACAATTTATGTGGAAATACAAAAGACCCTGAATAGTGAAAGCAATCTTGAGAAAGAAAAATGGAGCTGGAGGAATCAGGCTCCCTGACTTCAGGCTATACTACAAAGCTACAGTAATCAAGACAGTATGGTCCTGGCACAAAAAAAGAAATATAGATCAATGGAACAGGACAGAAAGCCCAGAGATAAACTCACACACATATGGCCACCTTATTTTTTATAAGGGGGGCAAGGGTATATAATGGAGAAAAGACAGCCTCTTCAATAAGTGGTGCTGGGAAAACTGGACAGCTACATGTAAAGGAATGAAATTATAACACTTCCCAACACCATACACAAAAATAAACTGAAAATGGATTAAGACCTAAATGTAAGGCCAGACACTACAAAACTCTTAGAGGAAAACACAGGCAGAACACTCTATGAAATAAATCACAGTAAGATCCTTCTGGACCCACCTCCTAGAGAAATCGAAATAAAAACAAAAATAAACAAATGGGACCTAATGAAATGTAAAAGCTTTTGCACAGCAAAGGAAGCCATAAAGAAGATGAAAAGACAACCCTCAGAATGGGAGAAAATATTTGCGAATGAAGCAACTGATAAAGGATTAATCTCCAAAATTTACAAGCAGCTCATGCAACTCAATATCAAAAAGACGAACAACCCAATCCAAAAATGGGCAGAAGACTTAAATAGCCATTTCTCCAAAGAGGATATACAGATTGCCAACAAA
>NC_041218.1:25701412-25702713 GCF_002837175.3 Physeter macrocephalus
AAATGCAATCCCTATCAAATTACCAATGGCATTTTTTACAGAAGTAGAACAAAAATTTCACAATTTATGTGGAAATACAAAAGACCCTGAATAGTGAAAGCAATCTTGAGAAAGAAAAATGGAGCTGGAGGAATCAGGCTCCTTGACTTCAGGCTATACTACAAAGCTACAGTAATCAAGACAGTATGGTCCTGGCACAAAAAGAGAAATATAGATCAATGGAACAGGATAGAAAGCCCAGAGATAAACTCACACACATATGGCCACCTTATTTTTTATAAGAGGGGCAAGGGTATACAATGGAGAAAAGACAGCCTCTTCAATAAGTGGTGCTGGGAAAACTGGACAGCTACATGTAAAGGAATGAAATTATAACACTTCCCAACACCATACACAAAAATAAACTGAAAATGGATTAAGACCTAAATGTAAGGCCAGACACTACAAAACTCTTAGAGGAAAACACAGGCAGAACACTCTATGAAATAAATCACAGTAAGATCCTTCTGGACCCACCTCCTAGAGAAATCGAAATAAAAACAAAAATAAACAAATGGGACCTAATGAAACTTAAAAGCTTTTGCACAGCAAAGGAAGCCATAAACAAGATGAAAAGACAACCCTCAGAATGGGAGAAAATATTTGCGAATGAAGCAACTGATAAAGGATTAATCTCCAAAATTTACAAGCAGCTCATGCAACTCAATATCAAAAAGACGAACAACCCAATCCAAAAATGGGCAGAAGACTTAAATAGCCATTTCTCCAAAGAGGATATACAGATTGCCAACAAACTACAATGAGGTATCACCTCACACCAGTCAGAATGGCCGTCATCAAAAAATCTACAAAGAATAAATGCTGGAAAGGGTGTGGAGAAAAGGGAACCGTCTTGCACTGTTGGTGGGAATGTAAATTGATACAGCCACTATGGAGAACAGTGTGGAGGTTCCTTAAAAAACTAAAAATAGAACCACCATACGACCCAGCAATCCTACTACTGGGCATATACCCTGAGGAAACCATAAGTCAAAAAGTGTCATGTACCACAATGTTCATTGCAGCACTATTTCCAATAGCAAGGACATGGAAGCAACCTAAGTGACAATCGACAGATGAATGGATAAAGAAGATGTGGCACATATATACAATGCAATATTACTCAGCCATAAAAAGAAACGAAAGTTATTTGTGGTGAGGTGGATGGACCTAGAGCCTGTCATACAGAGTGAAGTAAGTAGAAAGAGAATAACAAATACTGTATGTTAACACATATATATGGAATCTAAAAAAAAAAAAAA
>NC_041218.1:25702884-25712555 GCF_002837175.3 Physeter macrocephalus
GCAAGAGGGAGGGGATATGGGGATATATGTATATGTATAGCTGATTCACTTTGTTATACAGCAGAAACTAACACACCATTGTAAAGCAATTATACTCCAATAAAGATGTTAAAAAAATAAAAGAAGAAGAAAAACAAAACCAAGACATAGGTAGTAAAATGTACATTCACACCTTGCTAAGAAATCACAGAAGCCTAGAAACTTATTAAAGATGAAAGGGGAGTTCTTTGCTCTAGAAGCCTCATTGTTTCTCATTTTTTCCTAGATTTATTTATGCATAATTGACAAATAAACATTGTATATATTTAAAGTGTACATCATGATGTTTTGATATGTATATACACTGTGAGATGATTACAATACCCGAGTTAAATAACACTTCCATCATCTCACATAGTTACTCTGTGTGTGTGTGATGAAAACATTTAAAATCTATTCTTCTAGCAAATTTCAAGTATAAAATACATTATTATTAACTATGGTCATCATGCTGTACATTAGATCTCTAGAACTTATTTAACCTGTATAACTGAAACTTTATCCCCTTTGACCAATATCTCTCCATTTCCCCCAGCTCCACGAATAAATTTTTAAACTGTTTGTTTCTAGTCTATCCATTTACTGAGACTGTTATCATTTGAGAATCCAGGCTTTGTGTGAGCAACTACTGCCACTTCCCAACATGGATCACCCCAAAACTTGTCTCTTGTCCCTTAATTCATGTTA
Source organism: Physeter macrocephalus (assembly GCF_002837175.3). Taxonomy (NCBI): domain Eukaryota; kingdom Metazoa; phylum Chordata; class Mammalia; order Artiodactyla; family Physeteridae; genus Physeter; species Physeter macrocephalus. The sequence continues at coordinate 25,703,611 of NC_041218.1, forward strand.
GAACCAAAGCTCCTTTTTACTGAGATCAGCAAGTAATCAACTGACATATCATTCCCAGTTTACCATGCTTACTTTCTGCTTCCTATTCACTTTTCATTCATCTTGATATATGTATCACTTTCTTTTGAGCTCTGATATACCTTTAAAAGGTGAAGGGTATATTGCACCCATAGCTTTACCATGATTCATAATGGGATTTTAAAATGATATTAGTTTAGCCAATTATTTTTGTAAAATAGTCTTGACATAACCTGGACAAGATCAGTCATCTACCAGATAATTTGATTTGAGGATTGATAAGGGGGATGTAGAAGGAAGGGGAGAAAAAGGAAGGTATGAGTCAATTCCTGGGCTTTCCCCTTCTTGGCATTCACTCATTCATTCATTAAACAAATATTAATTGAAGCTTGGCCATCAAGCAACTGTTTTTAATAAGGATTCCCAGTTGGAGTTAAATCTAAACTGGTATCTGATAAAGGAGTAAGAGTTAATTAGGAAACTAAGGGAAGGAGAACTGGGGCCAAAAAAGAAAATTGCAGGTAAAAAGAAAGCATCTTAGGATTCTGGAGATTTTGAGGCTAACATCTCTATAATTACTTTATTTGTCTTACATAGCATATCTTTAGTATTTTTAATTTATTATCGTACTTTATTTCAAGAAATTCAGTAATCACTTATTTTGTTTACCTTATAATAATACCAAGTACTTTATGAAATACTGAAATGCATGGCCCTCTCATTTGAGACTTACTGCCTCAGGGATTCAGTAGCATTAATTTTTATAAAGTTTCCTTCTTTTTTGCTCCCAATTACAATTAACAGGCAATTTTTGTCAGTTTACTTTTTAAAATATTAAAGTATGAAATACAGGTCTTATATCAAGCATGTTCCTTTTAATTTCTGACTGGATTTATACTTTGGTTATCTTTATTTGTATATTTTCTAATACATTTAGATGCATATGTTTTCCCCAATCCAAATCTACGATAACTAACCATCACATCAGTTCTATAGATGCATGCAGGCTCCTATTATGTTAATTTTATCAGGAACTATATTTGCTCTTCATTTGGTGATAAAGCATCCACTCAAACCAGAGATTTGTTGCAACTCTCAAATGCAATGCAAACTGGCAGTCTCAGTGAAGGCTTCAAGATTCTGTACTGGGTTTATGTCTCAGCCGTTGTACTCAAGTAGAGTACAGCCAACTCTGGGGCTCTGTCTTTGTAGTAAGGCCTCAAAATAATTATTCAAAGAACGTTCCCAGCGTGTTTGGCTTAATAATTATACCGACAGTGTACAGGAGTTTGGAAAGCAATTTAAGGGTGACAGACAATGTATTATTTTCCTATGAAAATATTAAAGCCTCAATACTTGTATAAAGCAAACCACAGGAATTACTTTAACAGAGAATGAGGAAACCTTTATAATTATAGTAAAGGATGTAGGAAATGGTCTGAATAAATGCAGAGATATGTCATGCTCTTGGATGGTACAATTTGATTTTGTAACAATGTCTGTTTTCATAAAATTAATTTGTAAAATTTTCAGTGAAGCTGTTTTGTGAAATTCGATAAACTTATCATAAAATATCCATGGAGGAATAAAGGTACATGAACGGCTAACTAAAAATTTAGCAGAAGAGTTTACTAGATGTTGATGGGGAGCTGGTTCCTTAAACATCACTGGCTTCCTCCCTAACACTGTGACATAAGGAGACACTAGACTGAATACACTTCAAGATAAACTACAGGTGATCTTAAGGTGAAACTACGAAGGTAATAGAAGAAAATGGTTAAAAAAAAGTATTTGGAATTCCCATCTCTTCTTTCTTCTTTTCCCTCTCCTCCTCACTGTGATTCTTGCCTCTTTCTCTTCCTCCTTCTTTGGCAATTGATTTAGGCTACTTACAAAGAGAACTAAAACACTTGCTCAATCCAGTTGCAGTGTCGATCATCACTGCACTTTCAGTGAGTCAAAATACATGTGTTAAGGTGATCCTGAAGCAACAGAAGTCAGAAGCAATATATTTGTAAATGCCTATTTATATGCTTAGTCTTAAAAACTAGAATTTGATTTTTCCTTCTACTTATTTCATATAGTTCTCCTTATACACCTAGGTTGATTGTCTAAAATAAAGTGCAACAAAACCATCCTATTCACTTGAGTTTGGGTATAAATTAAATGATTTATTCAGGAAAAAAATGAGCCCGAGGCCAATATATAAATGATCCTGTGCTTTTTCTGACAGGGGAACATAGTCTCCAGTTATTTTTCCAGTAGTAGAAAGCTCCTCTGGCTCCCAAATACCTGTGGCAGTTTGCAGTCAAAGGGCATGAACAGAATGAATTAAATTTGTCCTCAAAGGAATGAACTTGTGACCTTGGCCTCATTAATTGTGGGGTGTGCTCTGGGTTGAGTTGTAACCTAAACAATTCAGAATTATATTCACATGCTAGAATACCCTGAGTATTTTTTGCACATCAGGAAAAATAAAGAATCCTGGTATAGGTGTTCACTGCATTCTTTGTGTAGAGGGAAGTCCTGGGCCCTTGGTCCCAATACCAACCTGCCTTCGGTGCCTTTCTCACTCTTCAGGATCTTAACCTTAGTTTACTCATCTCCTATACTGCCTAGTCGCAGAGAGAGCTCAGGCTCTTGACTGTTAAAATTCAAACTCTGATTGAAGTGTCTTCCTTGTTGTGTAGCATAAAGCAATGCTGAGTGATGGCAGCTCCCCACAGCAATGACAATCCAACTCAAGCCACCCTTGAAGCTGTAGTCCATCCCTGAAGCTCAGCACCCACCTATTGAGGGCTTACAGCATTCAATACTCCATTGGCAACTATGCAGGCACTGTGTAAAGCTCTGTATTTAAACCATGCTTTACATCTTTTCTACATTTGAGAAAGGCCTGACAGAGAGACTAGGAGTTTAAGAAATAATTCTATTAGGAAATCTGGGGGCCCTGTGTAAGTCATCTATCCTATCTGGGTCTCAGGGCCTAGATGACCTTGAGGTTGCCTTTAAGCTCTGAGACTTTTGATTTCAAATTCAAGGGAAAGTCCTACCAATGTCCTTAAAAAAGCAAAAATTTTCAAGATCTCTCTCAGAGTTTTAGACTGGGGATAAAAAAACAAAACAAAACAACAAAACCAAAAACACTTCAAGGGAGAACCTACTGCAGTGGTTGATAAGGAAACCAGCTGCATAGTGATTCAGGTTATTAATCAGTATCTCTTCCCAAGTAGTCAGCCATGGTGGTGGAAATACCACCATTAGAGCAAAATTCCTTTTGATTGAACTATATATACAGTGGTTTCTGATTAAAACGCAAATCTTCATAGAGGTATTAATCTATTATTAGCTATTAACCATTTATTATATCAATTTTTAAGCATTGGGACAAGCCAAGTACATTTTGAAGGGAGCAAATGAAGGAGGGAAGATATAGAATATGGCAAGTCTGCCTGGTAGAGAAAGATAAGGTGCAGCTTCATAGGAAGGAACCTCAGATAGTTAGGATGTAGCTTATAAAGATCTTAGGGAATCGAAGGGAAAGAGGCACCATGATGAGGAAAGAGACATCATAAAATCAGACACAGGAGAACACTGAGGATTACTTGTCGGACAGTGGTGCCCAAAATCAACATGCCCCATAAGGGGGGTGGGCAGGTAGGAAGAATAACAAAGTTCATTGCCTAAAATCCCAGAATATGTTCCCCTCTCATTCAAGGTGTTACAGAGCATGTTCTAGATACTCTGATCCTTGATACTGAGTTATTGAGATCAAGACACAGCAAATGTCTTAGTGTAAGAATAAGGCTACATTTCAACATTTATTAATATCACCATGCCTAAAAAAGTTTTATCTATAGTTTTTGAATGAGAATACAAATGGGGAGTTTTAAAAGTAGCCATTCTTAAGTAGTCATTAAGGCAACATAGTTTGTTTCATCTGGTTTTACTTTTTCCTAAAGCTACACTAAATACTTCCTATGAAAATTATTACACACACTGAGATAGCTCAGGCACAATTCTTGGATTTGTGTTTCCCGGAACTAATATGCTATGGAGATTTGAAGGTTCTTCCCCTCTGTGACACATTTGGACAAATGTTTTTCGAGCATTTTAGTAAGTTCTTGAATTTTCTTTGACTACATCAACAATGTAACTTCTTAAAATGAAGCATTATATCAAAGAATAAAGTGACCCAATACAAGTTAATACTTAATTAATACTTGTATCATCCTAGACAATCATAGAGTGCTCTATGGTCTAATCAATTTAGAAGGTATAAATCCAAGGCCTGGGAGGTTCACCACTAACAATGTGGCTGGAAATCATTAAGTGCTCTATAGAATACATAAACTTGGACATAATGATTTTCAAGTTAGGTAAATATCCCTGACATATAATGTTTGGAATAAAACACCAAATCTATGTATTTGGTATACATTATAAACATGACAGTAAAATCTTAAAGTTGCTCCAGAACTTTTGTCTGCCTCCTGCTTTCAATGACTCCAAATTTTGATTTGGTTTTCTTCACTTCCAAGATTTCTTCCCTGAATTTCAAAATTGCTTATCTTGACATCTACATGGGGCTATCTAAAAGACATCTTAAATAAGGTAGTCCTCACTTTGCTTGCTCTCAATGTAACTTTGGTTACATTTCAGTAACCAAACTTTAAATTATATCAGTCTTCCAATAACACAGTTCCAATTCCTGTTACCTTAGTACATTAACTCTAGGTGATTGCCTACATTAGAAACTTTGCTGCTATCTCTTCCGTCCACAAGTTGCTACATAAATAACAGATACATTTCTTCATCAGAGATCAGTATCACTTATTTCAAAGTCTGTTGACAACTGGCCGTTGTGCATTTGTAATTCAGTTCATGCACGGACAGCAAAGCATGTGGTTATGTTACCTCTTTATCCCCCATAATAAACTCATAATATTTTACAAAAGTGATAATTGAGAAAGAAAATTGGCCAACAAAAAAGAAAGTGCAGCAAAGAAAGAAAAAGTGATAGCTGATAACACTAGAAGTAAAATAGAATAGAACATAAATGGAGTTAAAGAAGAAATAGCTGATCTTGTAAATGTTAGCATTACCTCCCTTTGAAAGACTCTGGATACACATTCAAAGGGGCTTAATAAAGGCAAATTTACCAACATAAATGAGGAAAGTGGTTGTAATGGAAAAGATGAAGATATCTCAGAGGAAATGATGCCAGTAAAGAAATTCACATTAAAGAAATTCTCACAAAAGTTTCACCACAGTGGAAGCACAAAGGATCTAAATTTGGAAAGGAATAAGATGAATTTTCAGTTTTCTTGTCAAGTACATGCTGCCACGTTGAGAAAATCTATGTCAACAGTTTACATTATTCTTCACAAATTCTCTAAGATTTCTGGAGGGGTCAATAACTTGTTTCATTGAAGCAAAACTGCAAAGTCCTAGGTCAGGAAGAGAGTTGGATAGTGCCTTAATTTTGTTTATAGTCACAGAATCACGAACTATTGCTATATGCAGAGCTTCCCTGTCTCCTTCCTGATCAGTATTTTCCCAATAATATCCTCTATAAAATGGGCAAGCCAGACACAGCTGCTAAGAGGAGTGAGAAGGAGGGAGTTATTCAATGACTTAAGGAAGTATCAGACAAAAATGATATTTTATATCATGGTGGAAGATATAGAAACTTGTAGATATAAATAACATAATCTATTTTATTTAAATGTTAATTTTATTATTCACTGGACCTTTTTTGAGACTATTGTTAACTATCATTAAATAAATAAGTCTGTGTTGCCACAGCCTTTGGAGCACACTGTATAGAGTGGTCCATGTTGCGGAGCAGCTCAGTTACAAAGCAGCAACCAAGTTTGGTGAATCAGTCATCAAGGCTTCCAGTTTTGGAGTGTGTAGCTGAAACCAATGTTGGTTTTCTGTTCATGATGTCATGACTTATATGGATGTCACTATGGGTCAGAAGGCATACCTTGGTAGCATATTTTTCATCTTCTGAAAAACGACTGCTTATTTCTCTGAGGTGCTCACCAAGAAAACTTGAAACAGAATTGTGAGTACCCTACATGTCCTCTTCTATAAACATACCATGCAAATTTGGTGATTATCCATCTGAATGCCTCAAGTTGATTCAACAACTTACAACAACAGACAGAAATCTAATTTTAATTTTGTTTTTACATTTGGGATATATTTCATTATACCTGAAACCCAAAGAATGTACAAAGAGTTTTTCAAAGTATTAATACCATTCCAGTTGGTAATGTTTAGAAAAAGAGTTCAGAAGGACATAATGATGTGATCTTTACAAATGTACACATAAATATACCTTATTTTATGCTCTCAGTGCAGGCGTGTGTGTGTGTGTGTGTGTGTGTGTGTGTGTGTGTGTGTGTGTACATTCACAAAAATACATCAATTATTTTTACTCACTATTTATTTATTCAACCAATCTGTATAAAGTGTTCACTCCCAGCAGATGGATGTGAGAACAGCAAGAACCATCTATCCGTGTGGACATCCAGGTTACGGAGGAGAAGGTTGGGGTATCATGACAAGGGCAGGGAGGATAAGACAAGCTAGCGATTTCCACTGAGGAGAGTATGACTAAGCCCATTTGACTCTAGTGCTCTACCCAGCCTCCAGAGCATGGAGCAGTTTCATAAACCATTTTCCTCATGAAATTCCCTGAGGAGTCTAGCATCAAATCCTCTGTCCACTAGTCTGCTATTGTCTTGTGTGCAGCCACCCTCGGTGAAGGCCGTCGTTCTCCAACACCAGTAGAGAATGAGTTACAGATCCCTTACCTTTCCTTCTACTTCCTCCCTGTTCCATTTTTCTACTTTTAATGTTTTCTTCTGGGGCAAAAAGGATGAGAAGGGGAAAACACGATAATGACGTATTAACGAAACCACAAAACTTCTGTTTAGGGTCTTTGTTATTTTCACCCTTGGGGTAAAACTGTCTGCCATGGAAAGGACATAAAGAACCATATTTATGAAAATATAGCATTTAAATATTCTCAGTCCGTGGTTAATTTTCATATCCATCTCAAACATAACTTGAAAGGCACAGTGAAATGGCGGTAAGGTAAGAACTGTGCAGTATGAAAGCCCAGGGCTTCAATCCTCAACTGTTCTGCCTGCACTCAGTGACGCTCTGGCAGACTCCTGAGCCTCTATAGTTGTCAGTTTCTTTCTATGTATTAAGGAGCTAATGAATATCAAATACAGAAGAGGGAGGGATAGAGTTTAAGTACAGAAACAGTTGTCAATAATTATTTTTCCTTCCCATCGAACAGATATGAACACGATCTTTAATTTTCATATTATTTAAACTGAGAAATAAAATATAACAATGTTTATTGAAAACTTACTATGTTCTAGGCACTGGTCTTAGTGCTTTTATACATCCATCTGCTTCATTCTTATAACAAATTTATAAACTAGGAACCATTATTATCTCTCTCTTATAGTCAAGGGGAATAAGGTATGTAGAATTGCAATAATTTGCCCGAAGTTGAAAATCAGACAGCTAGAATCTGGCTCTCCCATCTCTTCTGCGCTGTTATCCACTAGACCACAAATCTCTTTACTAAAGCATCATATCTAAACATTTCTTTCAAATCATCATTATAAAAAATCTTAGGGAAAGATTTCCATCTAAAATATTGAAGCAGTTAATTAAAATATTCCTATCCCGGACAGTGTTTGAATGGACTATTGTTGATGGGCTACAGGAGAAGGTTAATTCAAGAGATAAATGAAAAATTCCTAGTTCAGATGACAACACGAACACTGAGTTGATCACCAGACTACCAAATGTCAGTGAATTCTAACTGTGATCTGCTCCTCCCCAATTCCCTGCATGTCTGGATTTGGACATGATTAATTATTGAAGTTAATCTCAATATTTACAAATAATTTTTATATTAAAAAGTGAAGGATTTTATTTAGAAAGATGCTAAGCACATATCTGTCTCATTAAGACTTAAACATAATTACATCTTCTTTTATGTAGAAGGACACCATTCTTAAAAGAAGAAATTTTAAAACATTGAAGAAAATAAAGGAAGATGAAGATTCTAATTTATCAGGTCTTTGACAAAAGAGGAGATAGAATTATTTATTGAGTAGTAACCATCCATTTTCCTACAGTTGGAGAGATGTGATGTGTGTGTGTGTGTGTGTGTGTGTGTGTGTGTGTGTGTGAGATTATTGGAGGTGAAGTGGGCTGGCTGTGAACTTCTTTAAACCCAGTCAGAACTGGTGACTCCCATAAGATCTCTCCAGCCTTTGGCCTGAACAAATTTCTCTCTGACCTAAGGCTGATGATTCTGATGATTGATTATACTTCTGTCCAGTAAGCTGTTAGAGGTGAGAGATGAGTCTCCCTGAATCCCTTATCATCTTACACTCTAGCTTTCCTTTATGTCTGGCACTAGCATTGTACTTTCACATTCAAAGCTCTTACTGAAGGGTTCCAGAATGTCACAGAGATAAGATATATGAATGTATGGAGGAAATGGAGACTCCTCAGCTCTATTTGTATTTACTTTAATCTTTCCAGTAAGAAGAGAGTGATACATGTTACTTTCTGGCTGGCAAATTACAAGAAAAAGGCAGTTTGCCACAGGAACACGACAGTATTTTTTCCAGAAGAATAATTGGTTTAACCTGTTGAGAAGCACCCTCTTTGCGTGTGTGTGTGTGTGTGTGTGTGTGTGTGTGTGTGTGTGTGTTAATGGTAAATCTTGATTTAAATAGAAGACTGGTGTTGATTAGTTTTCTGATTTACCAAAGGATTCTTAATATATCCCCTAAGTACAAAAGAAATATATATATATATATATATATATTTTTTTTTTTTTGTGGTACGTGGGCCTCTCACTGTTGTGGCCTCTCCCG
>NC_041218.1:25712719-25725615 GCF_002837175.3 Physeter macrocephalus
GCCCAGCCACTCCGCGGCATGTGGGATCTTCCCGGACCGGGGCACGAACCCGTGCCCCCTGCATCGGCAGGCGGATTCTCAACCACTGCGCCACCAGGGGAGCTCAGAAATATCATTTTTAAGGAGTCTGTTTTGTTTTACTATAACTTATGTATTTCAGTATAAATAGTACTTTCTAATTTTATTGTCAAGTAGATTCTCAGTAATGATTGTTTGTGATGTATATAAAGTACCTACATTTGGGAAGAGGTTGGATTGAATTACTTCCCAATTGTCTTTGCAGAATTCATGACATCTTTGTGTACTTAAGCAACCAAAGGAAGAAAAGTCAGAGATTGGTCTGTCCTTTCCCTTGCTTGTCACGGCAGTTCTGTCATTTCTCCTTCACTGGGTGTGGCTATCAGTTTCTTCAAGCTTTTAGGAGCCATTCTCACACTGCAAGTTTGCAGTGTCTTCTAGGGTCCACGTTAGGATGTTAAATTCAGATCTCAGGAGAGTGTTTCCATCTTAATAAACTCTCCCTCATCTAACTTCATCTTCTTCCTGCCCTCTTGCTCCAGCGCCTTCAGAATCCAGTCCCATACACACTCTCATGATTCCTGCCCTTAAAAGTTGGCTGGGTCCTACAGCTCCTTCAGCATCTACTCCCATTCCCCCCTTAGCAGATTCAGCTCACCTCTGGCCATCTTATATTATTTTTTAACCGCCTGATACATTTTACAGAACAGTGTATTTCCTTCCATCAGGATACCATCTGATTTTTACCATTAATGATAATTTTAAGACTACACAACTACCTTGTATATCAGTATATCATGGTATGTCAGTACTCCATTTGCTGCCAGGAAGGGACCCTCATTGCTAGGCAGGCAGTGTGTGACCCAGACCCAAAATTTCATCTTAGAATCTGTTTCCTTAACCACTTTCAGTAGCAACTGTAGCAGGTTGGGTTTCCAGGAAAACAGATTCCAAACACACACTAGCATGCAAGAAGTTAACTGATGAGTGCTCTTGGAAATAATACCCGTGTAGAAATGGAAGAGAGTGGAAATGAAAAGAGTAGAAGATGGGCCATAGTGCAGTCACAACAAGGTCTCAGCTGACCCGTGGGAACCTTAAAGCTGGATTGGCCCATTAGAGTTGTCCCATGATAGGGCAAGAAGTCTAGACCTTTACATTCTCACATCAACCAGTCACACCTTCAGGAAGAGTGTGTTTCTTTGGGGAAGGTAACTCCTCAGCAGAGGGCAATTAGCTGAGAGGACTGATATCTGAGATTTATTATCCAGCCTCTGGGGAATAATTCCTTCAGGCTTGAAGGATGATCTGGATGGCAGTGCCCAGCATCCATTAGGACCTGATCCATACTGCTTCTGTGGAAAATCTACAATCAACTTATTTAACTTGGATTATTATTTCTATAAAGACTACCTTTCTTTCTATCCCCATATCACAAACTATGTATTATTTTCATGTACTGCCATATAGTCTCTACATTGAAGACAACCCAAAATTTCCCCCTGCTTTAGTTATCCCAAGTCTATGCATAACTTCAGAGAAGAGTCACATCTATATGAGCACATGTATTGAGAACAGATGGTATATTTGAAGCATGGAGGAGTATGCAAGTTGTACAATTTTCTCTATGGAAATTATAAGTACAGACACATTTTTGCTACTTGAGAATGGAATCAATTAGAATTGAAGAAGTCCTTCCCCCCACCCCCCACCCCCTTAACAGGTAGAAAGCTGGAGTCAGACCTTCTTTTGTGTGCATGTCTTCTATGCTGTTCTACATATGGTCCTGTTATTTAGCAAATAGTGTGCTGATCAAAATTTGTGATCTCCTTTTCTTACACATAGTTTAGGCTTCTCTCTTTTTATATTTTGGTTTTAATTTATGTAACTTTGATAGTCATCTATTTTGTGGATGCTGTATATTGGATAAGATCCCAGTGATATCACCATGGTGCCAAGAGATATTGTTGAAGGCTTGAAGAACAACAGCTCAGAAAGAGAAGACAGAGATAAACACTATGCTTTTGTTAGAAAGTCTCTGTCTCTATTACAATCAACACACAGGCACACACAATCACCCTCATTCATGTATGCTTACTGATCAAAGATTAGCCTGTTAGTTAGAATCTTGATTTCTCTAAACATAATTACCAATAGCAGATGTTTACTTGTGGACTTATTTATTTTTAATTAAAACATTTTAACTATTATTTTTAGTTTATACTTTTTAAGAGCTTATAATTATTTATCTAGAGTTATTAGTTATTAACTCACTGATTAAGATGTAGAATACAACAGCAATTATGTTATAATGTGTATTTTTAGCTAGGATAATGAATAAAGGTGATTGGTCCCATATGCCTCAAATAAAATACTAAAAAATATGCTTTTGGCTATCACTTGGGATTAATTTTTTCAAAACTTTTTATTTTGAGGTATCAGACTTATAGAAATTTACAAGATTACTAAGAATTCTCTTCACTCAGATTTCTCAAATGTTAACATTTTATATTCGCCATATCCTTCTCTATTGTTGTTTATTATGTAAATCTAATTTTTTCTGAACCATTTGAGAGTAAGTTGCAGACATGATGCCCCCTAACTTTAAATACTTCAATATGTCTTCCTATAAACGAATATATTCTTTCACATAACTGCAGTGTAATTATAAAAACAGGAAACTAACATTGATATAATACTATTATCTAATTTATATACCTTGTTCAGAGTTTACCTGTTATCTCAATAATGTCCCGCCAATTTGTAATTATAGTTAAGTATAATTACAATTGCTTTTTCTTTCTTTAGAAGAGTAATATTTAGTTATGGGTCCTTAATACATAAAAGCTCTGAAAATGTATGCTATATTTTGTATTTGTGTACATGTGTACTTTCCTCTGGGAAAGGGTCTATATATTTCATCAGATTTCCAAAGAGGCCACTAACCTCAAAAAAATTTTATAGACCATTGCACTGGGAAGTTAGTAGGGGCAGAGGGGCAGAATGGGGCCCAAAGGCAGGAGTACATGGCCTGTACTTGCTCAAACCTGGTGGGGATCTAGGCAACCAGATTCGTATGGTTCCCAAGGTTTGTGCCTGGTTCTGTTTTACTCAATAGGGCCCAAGAACAGATAGTATATGAGATATAAATCCTCAAGGCAAGGGTAAACAATGTGTTTTCAGGGGCTTTAGAGAACAGATGTCAAGAAGGAATTAAGACATTTAAGATACTGGGAGAAGTGCCAGTAAAGGAAAAAGAGAGGGACCAGGAGAAGGAAGACAGAGCTTATTGGAAGTGGTGCAGGTCTGATACCTGTGAAGGAGAGGGGGAAGAATGGAGGAAGAATGTGTATGAAGAGTGTCAAACTGCAGCAGAATTCTAAGAAAATTTAGCCAGGCCAGGTGAGTCCTTGAGTTAAAGTCCTCCATAAGAGGAGACCCAGGTTGGGCAAGAATGGACCTCTCTGGTACCCCTGCTATGTTTTTACATTGACCGGAAGCAGCAACTGATAAGCATGACCTTGGAATAAATACAATGATGGATCTACAGTACAGCAGCTGGGTCCATTAGCCAATTATGTTCCCTTAGCAGATAAGCAATACATCTCACACAGGTGAGTCCATCTGGTTCCCCTGTGTCACTGTCTGAGGTACCTGGAGCATGCTAGTAGCTAACATGATAGGGGTACAATCAAGCAAATAAGGGGTAAGAGCTCTCATTCAGGAGACCTGACAAACTACAAGTGCTCCATAAATGATAGTTGAATAAACATCACTATTGTAATCAATGTTCCACATGGGTTTCTAAGTGGTACTGAAAATATCTAAATCTCAATACTAACACTTTTACTTATGTTAGAACATTTGACGTGACATGCAACTGCAATTACATTAATAGGATTATAAAATGTCAGAGACATTATAGAGTTGACCTCAGTAGCTTTATTTTTTTAAAAAACTCTTCAAAAGTATTGATGATTTTTCTATTTGTTTTTGTTACTTTCCTTATATCAACCAAAACTTTATTTTTGCTTTTGTCACAACTTACATTCCAGTGAAAATACACATTTGAGCCTATGATCTAAATGTAAATGCAGACTTCTTTCAGAATTTGTGAATATTTTCCAGCTGCTTTGTGATAGGTAGCCAATTATGTATAATATATCATAGAGAGGAAGCAATTACATTCATTTTCTTGGGCACTGAGAAATTTGATAAGGGTGACAACACTTGGCACATTGAGCTGTGATAACAGTTAATTTTTTAAAAGGCATAAAATATAGGGCAGTTGAATTGCAGCCATTTGTTTTTAAATTGTTGGAAATTGCATTAACTTAGATGCTTTCAGATGACAAGAGGGAATGAAAAAATTAATTTAGATATCGGTTCTAAATGCACAATGAGTACTAGGCTCATTCACTTAAAACAAAACACTTCATTCTAAGAATAAACCCACTCCTGGAACCTAACAATTAGCTTCACATGGGACTGGACCTTTGTGTAACTGAAGAAGGCAAAGTCTTCTCACTATGCATAATGTTGTTTTACTGAACTCTTTTCCCTTTAAAAATGATGCTCCTTTTCCTATTTTCTGTAAGGCAACCAACATCCACATTTCTTCTTCTTCTCTTCATTAAAATACTCTCTCAGGGAGATAGGTAAATTTATCAATACTCTGAGATACGTGAGTTACAATTCTAATAAATGCACAGAGTATTTCCATCTATTTATCAGTGGGTATCTCTAATGGGACAAATGCTACACAATCTACTCACTATATCATGTGTGCATTGAGAGTCACATACTGGACACAGTAGTGTTATGAAAGGGGATTCACATGAACTTGAGGCAAATTTGCCCTGTGGGTGTGTTGAAATGGGGTAGGGGGGATACAATTTAGTCAGAGGAGTAGCATGATCTGTGATATGGAAGTGGGCACTGAGTGATCCATTTGGGAAACTATAAGTGACATGAAGTCTAGAGCAAGTGACATGGTAACAATGTCTCAAATTTTCTAGGATCCTCCTAGCTCATACTTGTTCTGGCATAATGAACAATATTCGCTTTTGGTCACGGATGTTCAGTTTGGACATTATATGATCACTTTGAGCATAGAAAAGATGTGAGAGAGATGGATGATGAGGTTAAAGAGATAGGCAGGGACTGTATTATGGGTACAGCAAGGCATTTGAACTTTCTCAGAAGGAAGTGGGAAACTTCTACTTTTTCTAAACTTAAAAAAAGTCAGAGGTCTAATAGTGAACTGTCAGGCATTAGTAAGATGGGGGAGGCTTTATGGCCGATCACTTCCTAATAACATCAATCCATGCCATATATACTATTTCTCATTTCAAACACTGGTTTTCCTCTAGCTTCATCTATTTCCACATCTAAACATTAAAGCCTGGCAGCTTAGCTATGGGCTTTATTATTTTAAACATCAATGTAAGCAAGATTTTTTTGTAATATCTACTAAATAAAAAGGTTTCTTGTGTGTTTCAGATATATCATGGGAAGGATTATCCCTGAATGAATTGTTAAAGAGCATTAGTAATGGCTTTAAACAACCATGGAGTATATTATACAATTTTCTTTAAGAAAATGAAAATATTTAAAATAAAGAGAAAAATTAAAACCCATTCTCAAGATTTTCTTCCTTTCCTCTAAGGTGAAATTCTGCAAGTAGCCTGTCAGGTAAGCCTACAGGTCCCCTGAGATGAGGTATCCTAAGTCACCTCAGCAGAGACCATTCCTTTCCTGGATTTCATTAAGGCTCTGCTGTGAAAAATATCTTCTTTCCAGTGACTCCAGAGAGTTCAGTGAAAGCTGTGGAAAATGAACAGGATAAACACAGAGTAGCACTGATGATTTTGTAATAATTCCAGTGCTGTCTCATGGACTGCACACTGAGTTTAGTTAACACAGTTTGCTGCTCCATGCCAGGAATTTTGCTGTAACAACAAAGTATACCTATGTGTACAGAGAACCAAACACAAGTGGGAAGAACAGAAAGCTACAAACATATTTACACGAGGAGAAATTCAGAGCTCATAATCAGGTGGAACAGTAGGACCGATCTGTGTTTTGTTTCTTTGGGTATTATTATAGTACTTCATTTGTGCTCTCAGGCACAAGCTTCAAATTTTCTTCCATAAAATATATATTATTATGGGTTTTTTTACATAAATTATTTGCAATGAGATAAAGGCACATGTTATTTTGAGACAAATTCTGACTGTTCCTTGAGTAGAAGAAATAGGGCAAAGAGAAGGCAGGATAATGGTGGTATAGCGTAAGTTTGTGGTCTGAGTTTATCCACAAAACGTTTCTCAGAGGTAAACTGAACTGCCCTCAGAATAGCTGGTCCATTGTCAAGCTTCATTAATCCACATCCACCCACGAGCATCCCTTTTACTCTACACACTTTTGTTTGCGAATATTTTCTTTGCCTTTATTGACTATGTCCACACTTAAAATAGCTTGTGTGGCATAGATTCCATAGAACACAAGCAAGGGGCTAATGAAAACTATGTAGAGACAGTTTCAAAAAGTGCCACAAAATAATGCCGAAACTACACAGAGCCACACTCTATAAATAGAGTTAACTACTCTCAAAAGTTACCAGACATTACTCCTTCTACAATGTCAAGATGAAATAAAGATAGCCTTCTTCCCCGGGGGAACTATGCTTAAAATATAATCAATTAAAATTACACACAAAATTATTAAAAATGTTAAACAAATGGAAAGTAATATTTGAACATACACAGCTATATGTTACCTTTAGAATGCAAAGGATTAATAAAAATAAGCAGAACACTAACACCTCTATAGAAAAGAAGTGTTAGGCTGAAATACGAAGAGAAACAATTTGCTAATAAGTTCTAAAATATGATAAATAATGAAACAAACTAAAAAAATAAAAGACCAGTTTTCATCCACGAAGTCAGAAAAGAGAAAAATAAAAATAAGGCTGTGATGGTTAATTTTATGTGGCAACTTGACTGAATCATGGGGTATTTGGCTAAACATAATTTCTGGGTGTGTTTGTAAGAGTGTTCCTAGATGGATGAGTTTAGCATTTTAATCGATAAGACTGAGTAAAGCAAATTGCCCTCTCCAATGTGGGTGGGCATCATCCAATCTGTTGAGGGCTTGAACAGAATTAAAAACTAGGAAGGAAGAGTTCACTCTCTCTCTGTTTGAGCTAGGATATCAGTATTCTCTTGCCCTCAGATTGGGATTGGGATTTATACTTTCAGACTTGGACTAGAACTACACCATGGATTTCCTGGGTCTTCAGTATGCAAGTGGCAGATCACGGAATATAAGAGCCTCCATAATCACATAAGCCAATTCCTTATAAATTTCTCCCTTTCTCCCTTTCTCTCTCTCCCTCTCCTCCTCGTGTCTCTTTCTCTAGACAAACATGACTAATGCAAATATTCAATGTTACTGAAGATGTAGTGAATTGAGCACTTTCATACATTGCAGGAAGGAGTCTGAAATAAAACATTTTTCATATAATAGTAAAGAATATGATTTTTTAATGGCATACCCTTTATCCCAGTAGTTATATCTCTAAGCATCTATTCTAAAGTGGTAATCAGAAATGTGTACAACTACAAATGTTAAAAACCATAGTTATAGATATGAAAATTTTACTAAACCAAAATATCCAATAATAAGAAAATGCTAAAAAAATAATCTTTCTATTCAATGAGAACCTTATGCTGCCATTATGCAGGTTGCTTTATGAAGATCTATATCACAGAAAATTACTTAGAAAATAATATTAAAATAAAAAATAGCAAACTATAAAATAACATATGAAGTATAAACCAAGCATGCATCCATTCTTAAGTGGTAATCAGAAATGTGTACAACTACAAATGTTAAAAACCATAGTTATAGATATGAAAATTTTACTAAACCAAAATATCCAATAATAAGAAAATGCTCAAAAAATAATCTTTCTATTCAATGAGAACCTTATGCTGCCATTATGCAAGTTGCTTTATGAAGATCTATATCACAGTAAATTACTTAGAAAATAATATTAAAATAAAAAATAGCAAACTATAAAATAACATATGAAGTATAAACCAAGCATTAACTTAAATATAAGAGAGGAAATACATCAAAACTTTGAATTTGTTTTACGTTGATTAAAGAAATATGAGTGCTTTAAAGATTCTGTTTAAAAAATTTCCAAAATTTTCAGTTTTATATAATGGATATATATATATTATTTATAACATGAAAAATGTGGGTTAAAATAGAAAGCCATAGTTGAGACTGTTGCAGAGAATAGCTAAAATTATTAACAGATATTCCTAGAAGCGCATAGGCTTCTGAAAAGTGCGTCTAAATTTAGAAGGAAGAAAAACTAATGGTAATCTCATTGATGTTACTTAACTTTGCCCTTTTCTGGTTGTTTTTTCTATTCTTATTACTAAATCACATGTGCCTTACGTCATAGGTAATTCAGAATTTGGCATGGGATTTCAAACTGTAATACAGATTTTTACATTATTTGATTTAACTACTAAATAGAATTGTCTACTTTTCTGATTATCCTAGTAATTCTTAATTTTCCATAATTTCTGTTAATTTTGAGATAAGTTCGAAGACTTTGAGTCAGTAATAAATGTTTAGCCTGGTATTTCAGCATAATTTTCATTCTATTCTTCAGATTCAATATTTTCTGAATTTCATCCACAATCTATAGAATTATATTGACTTTCTAAGGTATGAAGGAGCATAATAAGTTTTTTGTGCTATAAAAATTAGAGTCAAGGATAATGATACTTAAAACTATTGTTAATAAAAATGAATTCAGATTCTGTTGCCAAAAGTGGAAAGTTTTAAACAAGAAAAGAAAAAAAATCTTCAATCATTTATTTTAAAGAGGTCAGAAATGACAAATGAATCACTGTCAGGGAGAAAATATTATGATGTCTAGAGAAAAAGTATCACCCAGAAATAACCATAGATTAATAGTTCTATTTCTCTTAAAAATACCCCCCAATGAATGACCTATTCATCATATTATTGAAACTTGACAGAAACACCCATAATAATATTTAGCCTCTCTTGTTCTGATTCTACATTCACAAAACAATTAGAATCCAATCTAATTTGGAGTTTGTATCAAATTCTCTATCAGAAAGAGCTGTCTGCGGATGGAATTATCCAAGTTAGCCTGCAAGTGATCAAACAATGAATTAGCACCTGGATAGGAAATTATTCTCTTGTGAGCTTTGCCTATAATAAGTTAGCTTCTCATGGCCATTTCAAACATGTATACACTGATATAATTAAGTACAGTGTAGTGGTTAAGAGGGCAGGCTCTTGAGTCTGACTCTGTATTAATAGGCTATCTAATTGCTACATGACCTTGGGCAAATCAGAAGACAGTTTCTTTCTCTGCAGAAGAGGGATAATAATATATACTTCAAGTGGTTGTTATGAGAATAACAAAACGGAATAAACAAGTTAGCATATATGAAATTCTTAGAAAAGTGGCACATGGTAAGTGTTCAATAAATATTAACTGTTGCTACTCCTAATACTACTTTATCATCTAAACTTGCTTATCTGCTTATCGTAACCAGAAAAAATAGCTTTAAGGATTCTCAGCTTAAATAGCCTGTTAGTCTTGCCAATACCTAAGCAAGTGGAATTCATGATGGACTAAGATCTCTACTTTGATAAAACCAATACGTGCTATTAAGCATCTTGCTTAGATTAAGTTTTAATAATTATGTAGAGTGATATATTTGTATCTAGTTTTAGTGATTAAGTATTTAGTGATATATGTTTTTCATTCTATAACCTAAGCTTTAACCAATACATATTCTTTGGCATCATCTATACACAATATATTTCTTTCTTACAATTAGAATAACGATTAAAAGCTTACTGTATTACAATCTGAGGTCACCTCTATAAGATTGGCACTTGCTCAGTATTTTATCACAATAAAATTTCAGACAATTTGCTTTTAATTTATGGCAACTAAGAGAGTATTCTATATTTCAAGCTTTAATTAAAGGCGTTTATCTCAATAAATGCCCCAAAATACATTCCAGTGCTTTGTAAAATTAACTCATTTCTTCCCCTAAGTGGGAGGTTTAAGTCAAAATGTTTCTGTTTCAGAAGTTTTGTGTCCTAATTATTCATATGTTTCTGCTCTAAAAACACTGAAGAAAGTTGCACTTCCTTTAAAATGTGAGCAAAGCAGCATCTCAGAGAAAGTACATCAGTCACAATCTCAAGAGACCCCTTCCGTTCCACACAGATACCCAACCAGACAGTGCTCTTTTTCTCTCACATTTCCTGACAATTGCATTGAAATATCACTCACTTATAGTGTAAGGCTGTGAAGAAGAAAGGTAATTGCATGATGATATACTATGCTAGAACTGTGGTTTGTAATATTAACCTTAAAAGAAAAGAAGTTCTAAGTTCATTCAAGCACCATGAAATGGTTAATAAGCAAAACTCTAGAGACAGGAATTACAACCTTCAAGATGGCGGAGGAATAAGACGTGGAGATCACCTTCCTCCCCACAAATACATCAAAAATACATCTTCATGTGGAACAACGCCTACAAAACACCTAATGAATGCTGGCAGAAGACCTCTGACTTCCCAAAAGGGAAGAAACTGCCCACATACCTGGGTGGGGCAAAAGAAAAAAGAAAAAACTGAGACAAAAGAATAGGGACGGGACCTGCACCCATGGGAGGGAACTGTGAAGTAGGAAAAGTTTCCACACACAAGGAAGCCCCTTCACTGGTGGAGATGGGGGTTCGGGGTGGGGGAGAAGCTTCCGGGCCTCGGAGGAGAGCGCAGCAACACGGGTGCAGAGGGCAAAGCGGAGAGATTCCCGCACAGAGGATCGGTGCCGAGCAGCACTCACCAGCCCGAGAGGCTTGTCTGCTCACCCGCCGGGGCGGGATGGCGCTGGGAGCTAAGGCTCGGGCTTCGGTCGGATCCCAGCGAGAGGACTGGGGTTGGCGGCGTGAACACAGCCTGAAGGGGTTAGTGCACCACGGCTAGCCGGGAGGGAGTCCAGGAAAAAGCCCAGGGCAGGCGGGGGCTGGGAGCTGAGGCTCGGGCTTCGGTCGGATCCCAGCGAGAGGACTGGGGTTGGCGGCGTGAACACAGCCTGAAGGGGTTAGTGCACCACGGCTAGCCGGGAGGGAGTCCAGGAAAAAGCCTGGACCTGCATAAGAGGCAAGAGACGATTGTTTCGGGTTGCGTGAGGAGAGGAGATTCAGAACACCACCTAAACGAGCTTGAGGGACAGGCGTGAGCCGCAGCTATCAGCGCGGACACCAGAGACGGGCATGAAATGCTAAGACTGCTGCTTCAGCCACCAAGAATCCTGTGTGCAAGCACAGGTCACTATCCATACCTCCCCTCCTGGGACCCTGTGCAGCCCACCACTGCCAGGGTCCCGTGATCCAGGGACAACTTCCCCAGGAGAACACACGGCACACCTCAGGCTGTTGCAATGTCATGCCTGCCTCTGCCACCACAGGCTCGCCTGCATTCCAATTATAGCTACCGTCCCCTCCCTCCCCCTGCCTGAGGGAGCCAGAGCCCCGAGTCGGCCGCTCCTTCAACCCCCTCCTGTCTGGGCGAAGAACAGATGCCCTCAGGCGACCTACACGCAGAGGCGGGGCCAAATCCAGAGCTGAACCCCGGGAGCTGTGTGAACAAAGAAGAGAAAGGGAAATTTCTCCCAGCAGCCTCAGGAGCAGTGGATTAAATATCCACAATCAACTTGATGTACCCTGCATCTGTGGAATACCTGAATACACAAGGAATCATCCCAAAATTGAGGCTGTGGACTTTTGGAGCAATGGTAGACTTGGGGTATGCTGTATGTGACAGACTAGTTTCTGATTTTTACGTTTATCTTAGTACAGTTTTTAGCGCTTGTTATCACTGGTGGATTTGTTTATTGGTTTCATTGCTCTCTTTTGTTTGTATTACTTTTTAAATTTTTTGATTTTAATAATATTTTTATTTAATAACTTTATTTTATTTATTTTCTTTCTTTCTTTCTTTTCTCCCTTTTCTTCTGAGCCGTGTGGCTGACAGAGTCCTCATGCTCCAGCCGGGTGTCGGGACTGAGCCTCTGAGGTGGTAGAGCCGAGTTCAGGACATTGGACCACCGGAGAACTCCTGGTCCCATGTAATACCAATTGGTGAGTGCACTCCCAGGGATCTCCGTCTCAACGCTAAGACCCAGCTCCACTCAAAGACCAGCAAGCTCCAGTGCTGGACACACCATGCCAAACAACTAGCAAGACAGGAACACAAAGCCACTCATTAGCAGAGAGGCTGCCTAAAATCATAATACAGTCACAGACACCCCAAAACACAACACTGGTCACAGCCCTGCACACCAGAATGACAAGATTCAGCCCCACCCACCAGAACACAGGCACCAGTCCCCTCCACCAGGAAGCCTACACAAGCCACTGAAACAACCTTATCCAATGGGTGCAGACACCAAAAACAATGGGAACTACGATCCTGCAGCATATGAAAAGGAGACCTCAAACAAAGTAAGTTAAACAAAATGAGAAGACAGGGAAATATGAAGCAGATGAGGAGCAAGGTAAAAACCCACCAGACCAAACAAATGAAGAGGAAATAGGCAGTCTACCTGAAAAAGAATTCAGAGTAATGATAGTAAAGATGACCCAAAATCTTGGAAATAGAATGGAGAAAATACAAGAAAAGTATAACAAGAACCTAGAAGAACTAAAGAGTAAACAAACAATGATGAATAACACAATAAATGAAATTAAACATTCTCTAGAAGGAATCAGTAGCAGAATAACTGAGGCAGAAGA
>NC_041218.1:25725772-25748253 GCF_002837175.3 Physeter macrocephalus
CAAAAATTAAATACAAAGAAAAAATATTAAAAGCAGCAAGAGAAAAGCAACAAATAACATACAAGGGAATCCCCAAAAGGTTAACAGCTGATCTTTCAGCAGAAACTCTGCAAGCCAGAAGGGAGTGGCAGAACATATTTAAAGTGATGGAAGGGAAAAACCTACAACCAAGATTACTCTACCCAGCAAGGGTCTCATTCAGATTTGATGGAGAAATTAAGACCTTTACAGACAAGCAAAAGCTAAGAGAATTCAGGACCACTAAACCAGCTTTACAACAAATGCTAAAGGAACTTCTCTGGGCAGGAAACACAAGAGAAGGAAAAGACCTACGACAACAAATCCAAAACAATGAGGAAAATGGTAATAGGAACATATTGATAATTACCTTAAATGTAAATGGATAAAATGCTCCAACCAAAAGACCTAGACTGGCTGAAGGATACAAAACAAGGCCTGTATATATGCTGTCTACAAGAGACCCACTTCAGACCTAGGGACACATACAGACTGAAAATGAGGGGAAGGAAAAAGAAATTGCATGCAAATGGAAACCAAAAGAAAGCTGGAGTAGCAATTCTCATATCAGACAGAAAAGACTTTAAAATAAAAACTATTACAGAGACAAAGAAGGACACTACATAATGATCAAGGGGTCAATACAAGAAGAATGTATAACAATTGTAGATAATTATGCACCCAACATAGGAGCATCTCAATATAAAAGGCAAATGCTAACAACCATAAAAGGGGAGATTAACAGGAACATGATAATAGTGGGGGACTTTAACACCCCATTTTCACCAAGGGACAGATCATCCAAAATGAAAAAAAAATAAGGAAACACAAGCTTTAAATGACACATTAGACAAGATGGACTTAATTGATATTTATAGGAAATTCCATCCAAAAACAACAGAATACACTTTCTTCTCAAGTGCACATGGAACATTCTCCAGGAAAGATCATATCTTGGGTCAAAACTCAAGCCTTGGTAAATTTAAGAAAACTGAAATCATATCAAGTATCTTTTCTGACCACAACACTATGAGACTAGATATCCATTACACGAAAAAAAAACCAAAACTGTAAAATATACAAACACAGGGAGGCTAAACAATACATTCCTAAGTAACAAAGAGATCACTGAAGCAACCAAAGAGAAAATTTAAAAAATACCTAGAAACAAATGACAGTGAAAACATGACAACCCAAAACCTATGGGATGCAGCAAAAGCAGTTCTAAGAGGGAAGTTTATAGCAATACAATCCTACCTCAAGAAACAAGAAACATCTCAAACAACCTAACCTTACACCTTACAGGTGTAAGGACCTTTTCCTTACACCTTTCTAACCTTACAGGATAGAAAGCCCAGAGATAAACCAACACACATAAGGTCACCTTAACTTTGATAAAAGATTCAAGAATATATAATGGAGAAAAGACAGCCTCTTCAATAAGTGGTGCTGGGAAAACTGGACAGCTACACGTAAAAGAATGAAATTAGAACACTTCCTAACACCAGACACAAAAATAAACTCCAAATGGATTAAAGACCTAAATGTAAGGCCAGACACTATAAAACCCTTAGAGGAAAACATAGGTAGAACACTCTATGAAATAAATCGCAGCAAAATCCTTTTTGACTGACCTCTGAGAGAAATGGAAAGAAAAACAAAAAATAAACAAATCGGACATAATGAAACTTAAAAGTTTTTACACAGCAAAGGAAACCATAAACAAGACGAAAAGACAACCCTTAGAATGGGAGAAAACATTTGCAAATGAAGCAACTGACAAAGGATTAATCTCCAAAATATACAAGCAGCTCATGCAGCTCAATATCAAGAAAACAAACAATCCAAGAGAAAAGTGGGCAGAAGACCTAAACAGACATTTCTTCAAAGAAGGTATACAGATTGCCAACAAAGACATGAAAGGATGCTCAACATCACTAATCATCAGAGAAATGCAAATCAAAACTTCAATGAGGTATCACCTCACACCAGTCAGAATGGCCATCATCAAAAAATCTATAAACAATAAATTCTGGAGAGGGTTTGGAGAAAAGGGAACCCTCTTGCACTGTTGGTGGGAATGTAAACTTATACAGCCACTGTGGAGAACAGTATGGAGCTTCCTTAAAAAACGAAAAATAGAACTACCATATGATCCAGCAATCCCACTACTGGGCATATACCCTGAGAAAACCATAATTCAAAAAGAGACATGTAGTATAACATTCATTGCAGCCCTAAATACAATAGCCAGGACATGGAAGCAACCTAAGTTTCCATCAACAGATGAATGGATAAAGAAGATGTGGCACATATATACAATGGAATATTACTCAGCCATAAAAAGAAACGACATTGAACTTTTTGTAGTGAGCTGGATGGACCTAGAGTCTGTCATACAGAGTGAAGTAAGTCTGAAAGAGCAAAACAAATACTGTATGCTAACACATACATATGGTATTAAAAAAAAAAAGTTTCTGAGGAACCTCGGGGCAGGATGGGAATAAAGACACAGACGTAGAGAATGAACATGAGGACACGGGGAGGGGAAGGGTAAGCTGGGATGAAGTGAGCGAGTGGCACTGGCATATATACACTACCAAATGTAAAATAGATAGTTAGTGGGTAGCAGCTGCAGGGCACATGGAAATCAACCTGATGTTCTGTGACCACCTACGAGGGTGGGATAGGGATGTTGGGAGAAAGATGCAAGAGGGAGGGGATATGGGGACATATGTATACATATAGCTGATTCACTTTGTTATACAGCAGAAACTAACACAACATTGTAAAGCAATTATACTCCAATAAAGGTGTTAAAAAATGATTAAATGAAGTACAGTATACAATGTAATAACTACTCAGTATCAAAATATTGCTTATTAATACACAAAACAAAGTAGATTATTCTTTAAAATATTATGCTGAATGAAAGAAGCCAGACATGATAGCGTACATACTGTAAGTTTAATCTACATTGATATAAAGCAGATCAGTGGTCTCCAGGGACTGGTGTTGGTGTACAGAGGGTTGCAAAGCAGGTCACATGAACTTTTGGGATGATGGAAATATTTTATAACCTGACTGTGGTACAGTTACATAACCATACATTTTTCAAAATTCATAAATGGGTCAGTATGTAAAGTATAAAGTTTGATTTAAAAAAAACCCTAACATACACAGATACACAGACACATGTGAATGCACACACATGCATACACACACCTACATCTATTCACAATATAATAATCATACGCCTATTTTAAAGGCTTAAAGTCAAGATTAAAATGACTATTCAATTATCTGTGTTAATTATCGACTTCTTAGTATTAGATGAGTGACTTGGAACAAATTATTTTTGCATAATGAGATTGCTTTAAACACTAGAGACCTGACCTTTTCCTATAAATTGCTCAATTTTGGAAATTTATTAAACTGCAGGCTAGTACAAATATCTCATCTTTTCACACGTCAAATGATATTCGTGTGATTTTTAAGGTGCTAACGTCTACTAACATAAATCATTTATTCCTTTCTATTGGGATGAGTCATATAATATTACTCATATATCTTTTATATGTTGTAATATTTAAATATTCTAATATTTACTACAAAGAACCCATGTGTGTATTATAAAAAAAAAAATCAAAACCAGTTTTCCACGTGTTTGACGACAGTCTAATGCAACACTCCTGCCATGATGGATGTGCTCTATATCTGTCCTGTGTAATGTGATTCCCACTAGCCACATGGAGCTATTAAGCACTTGACATGCTAGGACGATTAAAGAACTTCAAATTTAGTGTTTTTTACTTTTAATTAATTTAAATTTAAATAGTCACATGTGGCTATTAGTTACCATATTGGACAGCCAGACCTACTACCTGGAATAGATGAAGTTGGTAATTCTTTGCACTTATGTCAATCTACTGTCTTACATTATGGGGGGATTCTCCCTACACCTCCTCACTCCTACTGAATAGGATGAAATACTCACATGATTTAGTCATATTCTGAGCTTTTGTTAGAATGATTTTACATGGGCAAGGTTATTCCACATTAAATTATGTCATACATGAGTATGGTGACCTCAGCGTCTTTCACCACACTCACAAGGCAGATGGAGAAAGCTGAATCCAAATCTGTCTCACGGCATAATTTGAGCCAGCTTATTTCTCTCTTCTCTTACACAAGTTGTTAGGTGCTTGGGAGTTACTGGTACCGGTTAGTGTTAAGGCTTTAAGTTTGAGAAATGGTAGAAGCCCATTAGCTAGTGTCTAATCTATTTATTCTAGTTCAGATTACTGAAGAGTCCGCTCTTTGGAATAATGGGCACTGGCTTCTTAATGAACCGTTCCTTATTTCCATTGCCTTTTTGTAAATACAGAAGGTTTTCTACCTGATAGTGGTTTGGGTTCCAAAAGACTGTTCATAAATTCTAAATCACTAAAGAAGGATTTATACATTTTGTCCCTGTATATTTTTAAATAAGGCACAGTCATTTTCTTAAATGATTTGTACTTTGCCTTTCAGAGTGGTTCTATTTTGGAATGTTTTATTGTTATGGAATGTTCTGTTGTCTCTTCTTAATTTTCATCATAATCATATCCTCACCGCCTTTGCACATATTGGAAAGGATGAGGTTAGTGGTGCCTATATAGCAATACATTCTCAGCACACCCATAATAAAGAAAGGATATGATATTTCTGACCATTTAGAGAAACTCTGATCATGTATATTTTAAAATGTTTGATTGTGGGTGTCGACTCTCTGCAGAGTAGATAGGGGCCATATTTATTTGTAATTCTAAAGAAATTACATTTTTTTCAACTATAATAAATGTGACAAAAATCTGAGATTCAAAATTAAAATTCATTGGGGGAATACATGGTTTAAAAATCTTTTTAACAAGGTATATGAGCAAATTGTTTGAAGACCGGTGGTCTAGACCAATGACTAGCAAGATCCCAGGCTCCATTTATGGAATTTGTAAGCTGAGTTTACATGAAGGGAAGATTTGGTACTTCTATTGGCACTTGACCAGGAGGATGACTGGCAAAGTATCTGATCTTGGTATCCTGTTCCTAAAACCATTAAAATTTTATACTGATTTTAGATATTTAACTATAGCAATGATTGGTAAATGAAAAAGAACATATAGAGACACAAAGGTCTCCAGAATGACAAGGTCAATCCAGACCTCTCTGATATCTGATTAACAACACTGACCCATTCATGGAAACCACTGTTACATACTAGCGCTTAGTACAGTGCTTGGCACAGTGCGGGCATGCAGTGAAGGTTTTTTGAATGAATAAGTAACCCTGGACATTGATAAGATATTCGACAATTTTTTCCTCCACAATAAGACATACACAAAATAACTTGTACATGCACACACAAACACACATATCCTTGGGCATAAGCTTATTTTGCAATTTACAAAGACCCCATCAGAAATTTGACCTTCATTTTTGAAAATAATTATATATATGACTCTTTCTTCAACCTTGAAAGCTTCTTATTATTCCTGTATCTACCTTGTAGGAAAAACTGGTTTTGAAAAATATTTTTGCCTTGAGGTTTTCCTAATAGCTTATACTCTGGTCACAGGAAAAGTTTGCTTCTTCGAATAAAATTACGGTTTTAATAAAACTTGTCTGCTTCAGAGATCATATTGCCTTTTCAAATTTAACTTCAGAAAATATTTAAAGACTGAGGATTACCAGATTCTATTATTTTGTTTTCATTCAGAATGAATATTTAAATTACTTGCTTAATACCTACCTTTTTAATACTATTCCCTAATTCTTAGTAACTAAATTTTTCACTAGATGTTGTTTTAAAATACTAGGAGAATTAATTGATTTGCATTATACCAAGCATTTGTGTAAGACTGAGCCCTTGCTATGTAACAATTTATTTTTCTGTATTCCAAGCCATCCCCACACGTTTAACGCCATCTGTTGTAACTACCGGGATGCTAACGGGCTTCTTCCTCAGTCTTTATTTACTATCTAAAATGAACATTTGCAAATGTGTAAAATTTATAAACAGAAACAGAAGACTCTATGCAGGATGTGCAAAAAGGGAAATCTCTTTTGCTCTCGTCTTCTTTTACACACAATGTGCCTATTGTGTGGTATTCCGGAGCTCCAGGAACTCTGCGGATAGACCCTTTGGCAATTAAGCAGTAAGATGATCATGAAGCTTATCATAATAACCCTGAACTATTAGGGTTGTTGATTCAAAAAAGAAAAATTATATTTTGTTTGGTACTGGGTTAATGTCAAAGGTATTTACTTGAATTCTAGTGTTTGAAAATTTAATTATCTGCAAAATATGTACAGCTACTACTAATCGGGAGACCTGCATAAACAGAACACTGATTAGCCACCGTCTGATCATATCTGATGAAGAGAATAAGGAAAAAAATGGGTATGATACAAGATTCACAGATGGATTCTTTTCATATATGTGTGAGTCCAAAGATCTGCATCTTAGGAGAGAGAGAGATCACTCACAATGATCACTGACATTTATATACACGTGTGTTTGTGTTTATAACAGCATTTATCCCTCTGTTTACATAACAAATGTGTGTTCTAGCTGCAGTCATATCTATATCCCTCAGGCAATTAGCTAGGATTCACGTTCTGCCTTTGAATATCATTTATTATTTTCTTCCTTTCACTGTCATCGCTCCTCTGCCTGCCTCAAAGTAGAGGAAGGAGGCCGAAAAGGAACAACTAGCCAACAACTAGCTCTATTACCTTCAGCAAGTGACTTTACCTTATACTTTACTTACACTTCAATATCCTCATGTAAAAGTGTGTTGGACTAGACCACTGTGTGGTTTAACTTTTTGAAAAGCAGTTGTATCCTTAAAAAACCTTACCTGAAAAAACTACACTCAATGCCTGAATGGAAGGCAGATAACAGGAAAACTGCTCTGGGTTCTAGACTAAGTCTGGAGTCCTGCCCTCTCAGCAGCACATAAGGTACATCTGCAAAGCCCTAAAAACATAATTTTAGAACAACTAGACTAGATTTTCTCCAAGGTTTTTTTCATTCTTAAATATTATGATTCAGGATAACATGCAGAACAGTTATTAAATACTTGAAAAGGAAAGTGGTTGCAGTTAATGATGAAAACTGAATTTTACATTCACTGTATATTTATTTTAGTTATACCTTGACAATACTTCTTGGAACACATAATTGAAAATTACTTGGTCTCTATTACCACTGGTTTTGGACTCAGTTGTGTTACCAAATGCTCTTTATTTGTGGGTTAAAATAATATCATTTCTATGTATTATTGAATAATATATTCTATTTTTCATCGGTTAAGTGAGGAAAACTGGATTAGATGTCTTCGAAGGTCTTTTCAAAGACTAGTAGTCAATTTTTCTCTGAATCGATGATAAATTTGGCCAAATTTAAGTACAGATTAATTGACTATGGATTTTTCAATTAAAATGAATTTAATTAAATCCATATTTAAATAAAATTCAACTACAATGAATTTTAGTAAGAACTTTAGTCTTCCTATAGCCAACAATTTGCCCAATCCTCTTTCTTTACCAAGTCTGTTTTACTACATTAGACCAACCAAACTTCAGCTATTTCATTCATCTCCATACTCTACACTCTTTCCACTGATAAAACCTACCTGTTCTTGCAAGAATATTCTTTTTAAAGTAGTCCCATTCTAAAATCTCAGAGGGGCCCTCTATATTATCATTGCAGCTGATTGCAAAAGGAACCACAAAAGTAACCCTTCTCTGTGATCACGCTTCTTGAAATATGACTTTGTCATAATTCTCAGCAAGAGGTTAGTGTCTACAACCTGACCCCTTGATTCTGGGCTGGTCTTGCAACATATTTGTGTCTATAGAATGTAGTGGATGTGATGTTGTGCCAGTTTCAAGCCTAGGCTTCCAAGATGTCTTGTTTGTTTCTGCTCTCTCTTGCAACTCTGCCACCTCCACACGATCAAATCTGGACTAGCCTGATGGATAAGGAAACACACATGCCCCAGTAACCCTTGCCTTCCCAACTGACAGGTAGCCAATATTTGTGAATGAGGCCATTCAAACCAGGGAAGCCCCAGCCTACCTGTCAGCTCATTACAGACGCATGAGTAAGTCAAGCCACGATCAGCCAACACCATCCACTTTACCTGATTCATGAGCAACTACAAATGGTTGTTATTTTATGCCAATAAGTTTGGATTGATTTTTTAATGCAGCAATAGCTAAAACCCACTTCCACTGCCCAATTTTCTGTACTAAACAACTTTTGTCTGGACTAATATAAAAATAGTCTCTTGCTCTGTCTCTAGTCTTCACGTTCTCCATAGCACTGTCCCTCAGCAGTCTTCAAAATGCTGTATTCGTATTGATGGTAATGGTAAAGATTTGCCAAGGAAAAGGCCAGATAATTTTAAGGGCATCATTTTCCACATCCTCTAATTCCATGGGTTCCTCTTCCCCAAACTGACCTGCCTGAGAATGCTCCTGTGATCAAGGCATCATGCTGGTTTTTCTTTCCCATGTCCTCTTCACAAGATGCCAATTCAAAACATTGGTTTTGAGAAAAAGTCTTTATGAGCTGCCATATTTTTTTCAAAATATTTTTTAGGGAATATATAAGCAAAAATGTTTTAAAACCACTGCAGCATTGCCAACTGCACTTCTTGGCATGCAAATGTGACCACTTTTCTCTCTAGTTTAAAATACTTCAACAGCTTCTCATTATTCATAGAATAAAATCCAAAATTCTTGGCTTGGTGATCAAGACCCTCCAAGACTTAGCTCAACCTAATTTTCTGGTTTTACTTCCCTTCAGGGAACCTTGTTTTAGTTACACTGCACCACTTGGACCAAGGTGCCTCCTGAAGTTGGCTGCTATTGGAGTTAGGCTCCTCCTATCCTCCCAAAGAGACAGGGTGATGGGGCACCATCTTCCTTGATGATCAGGTTTCAAAGGGATCATGCTCCCATGTCCTTTAGAAAGGCAGTCCTGGGTTGTAAAACTGACAGGAGGCTTTAAAAAGCTTATATCTCAAAGGGGCAGAATTTACAAGTACAGTTTTCTAAAGTAAATGCTCTAAGGAAAGGGAGACCAGGGACCTGGAAGTGCAAAGAAGCCTGTCTAAAGTTCGGTCAAGCTGAGGGAAACGTTAAGGCTACCTTGGTCAGTATAAAATAGTATTTTGAAATGTGACCCCATACCAAGTTATCTAACAAAGCTTTAGAGCTGGTTCTTACACTAAACTCTCTTTAGGAAAGGCTAAGAATTTCAGATGTCATCTACTCCAAACTTTCTCCCAATGTAGGAATTCCTTCTTGGTTGACTCTGAGAGTCAGTCATTCACAAAATTCTTTATCAGCTCTGACAATTAAAGTGATTATCTCACAAAGCAGTTATTCTATCTTTGCACGGTTCTAACTTTAAAAAAAATATTTCAGTATTGCTTTCTAATTGTAATACAAAGGCTTCTCACTAGAACCTTCTAAGTTGACTATTCCATGAGAAATTAGACAAAAATAATGTAGTTAAGAAATCCGAGCTTTTATTTTCAGAATAAAATCAATATATTACCAGCTACTAGTTTTCCTAATTTGGGAGCATACGTGAAGCTTATTTTTGTCAAAAAAATAATCTGGTGATAGATATTTTAGGGGCATGTGAAGCAACTGTGGATAAAAGCTAGCTTTTATAATGCTTAAATATTTGATAATACATAAAACACCAACAATTAGCATAGACGTGTCAAAATATTTGATAGAAATGTGGAATCATCATAGTCATCAGTGAAGTAACTTGCTGATGTTCGTTACACCTTAGTTTCTTTCATACATTTTTAGGCAAAAAAGCAAAGGCATCTAGAGAAATGTGCCAGGCTATCAAAATATGTTGCTGTTTTAATGTGCCTGAAACCTCTATTTTAAATGCAGTTAAATTTGCTTGTCTATGAAGCATTCTTCTACTTACCTCTGTCTGCCTCCTTGAAAAGACTTAGTAATGTTTATAAATATTAACCAAGGTCAGCTTCCCCTTCTCCATCTCTAATTAGATGGAATTCCTAAGACTAGGTAGATAGCTATAAGCTCCCTTGACCTACCTGGGTGTCCCTTGACCACAGTAGGTATCACATTGAAACCAAGTGCCATATACTTTGGTAGAGTGAATGATAACTAATGCAGGATGGGTTGCTATGGTTAACTGGTACTGATAGGAAATTGATCTTTGAAAATTCTCTAAACCTAAAAAGACTGAAAGATAGTTCCATTTCTTCATTTGAGTACCAGGCCAATCAACTTATTTATGTTTATAAGTCCTAATTTATGAAAAATACCTGAGTTTTGTGAATCGTATGTTCAACATACTGAGATAACTGAAGGAATATCAGAGTTATGTTCTTCATCTCAGTAACTCTCAGGAATAACTGGGAGATGATGACTATCCACATTAATTAAATTATAATTTTCTCTCAGCCTCTCTCTCTTTCTCATACACACACACACACACACACACACACACACACACACACACACAGGGCCATTGGAATTCACTTCTTCTAGGCTATGAGAATTGAACCCAAGATAATTCCCTCTCCTTGTATTAAATTATGCTGAAACCAAGCAAAAATAATTTAGCTGATTGCTCCAGGAAATACCTGCTTCTAGAAGATAAGAGTAAGAACCAACTAAATGGATTACTTATCAAGTCTAACAGCTTCCTGATCAAGACTTGCTTGAAGATGCTTGTCTCTATATGCCCAGCAATCCAAGGTTAGTCGTAAATGCTATCAAATTCTAACTAATTTCTAGTTTTGCAAGACCCCCTTAAGATCACCCAGTTCAGTCCCTAGAACTCTATAAATCCCTTGCCTTCATTTCCCTTTTGAGACTATTAAGACTGTCAAGGTTGTGCTCTCCCTTACTGCAGTAAATCTAAGAAAATTAACTTGATCAACAAATTTCTCAGGACTTCCGCAGTGGTGCAGTGGTTAAGAATCTGCCTGTCAATGCAGGGGATACGGGTGCGATCCCTGGTTCGGGAAGATCCCACATGCCGCAGAGCAACTAAGCCTGTGTGCCACAACTACTGAGCCTGCACTCTGGAGTCTGCGAGCCACAACTACTAAGCCCGTGTGCCACAACTACTGAAGCCCACGTGCCGAGAGCCTGTGCTCCACAACGAGAAGCCACTGCAATGAGAAGCACACTGCAACGAAGAGTAGCCCTCGCTCACTGCAACTAGAGAAAGCCCACACGCAGCAATGAAGACCCAAAGCAGACAAAAATAAATAAATTTATTTAAAAATTTAAAAATAAAAATAAATTTCTTAAAAAAACAAACAAATTTCTCTGGTAGCCTTTTTGAGGAGTCAACTATTGAGAACCAACTGTTTACATGATGTGTCTCTACCACATTAGAATAAATGAAATTCCAACCTCTCTTATTTTCCAAATATTTGTACCTAAGTATGTGGTATACCTTCTCCTAACCCTCCATGGTCTATTTTCATTCAAATTGGCTTCTGATTTTTTTTTTTTTTTCCAGTTAACACCAGTGTACACTGAAAACTCCTGAGACCCAAAACATTCTGATGAGGCCCAGACTCCTAGCTACCTATCTCTCCACTCCTTCACTCTCCCCTCTGATGAGCCCTTCTCCATGATGCTGCTATCCACTATACCTCAAAAATGCACCTTTCTTAGAAATTCCAGGGCTTCCCTGGTGGCGCAGTGGTTGCGCGTCCGCCTGCTGATGCAGGGGAACCGGGTTCGCGCCCCGGTATGGGAGGATCCCACATGCCGCGGAGCGGCTGGGCCCGTGAGCCATGGCCGCTGAGCCTGCGCGTCCGGAGCCTGTGCTCCGCAACAGGAGAGGCCACAGCAGAGGAAGGCCCGCATACCACACACACACACACACACACACAAAAAAAAAAAAAAAAAAAAAAAGAAATTCCAGTTAGGGGCTCTGTCTGCCAGACCAGATCCAGTAATTTAAGCCCATTTGTCATGGCTTTCCAGTGCAATTGTAGGGACAGTGTCCTTAACCGCCAACCCACTTATATCAGATGTTTTCCCTTTGCCTATATCTTAATTACTGAAGACCTAATTTTCAGCATTATTTATTATATGGATATTATAGAGTTATTATAAATACAGATTAAATGGCATATTTGTATCAATAACCCGATACTACTAGTCTTATAAAATAAAGAACTACAGAACTTCTCCAAGCCTCAGTTTCCTCACTTACAAAAGAAAAAAAAAATTGTAAAACAGATTAAATGATATTCTACATTTGAGTGTAGTTTACAAATATAAAGTATCAAAGATGTACTGTTTAGATAGTAGTCTATCAGTGGGCTAGAATGCTTTGTTTACTACAAAAGCACAAACAAAATTAATAACCCTGTGCATTTGGATTAATAAACTACCTAGATAACATGAGCTACCTTCTTCACTGCAGACAGAATATGGGTATGTTCATACTTGATAACCTAAAGGAAAAACTTGAGTGTTCAATAACCATCTATTCAAATCTTCTCATCTAGGACCCTACTCCACATTCTTCTGGTTCTTGCTTCTGACCTTTTGGCCACTGCCATGCTCATGAGCATCAGAGTATAAGCAAGAAGGAGGGATGTGAGCTGAGATAAAACTCCATTCTGCATGTGACTTCTTGTTAGCAACCCTGTAAAATATTTGCTAGCGAAAAGACTTTACTTTTGCATTTATCCTCTCCTCATTCAGGAGAGGGCTCAGAAAGGCACAGGCCATAAATAGTGAACTTTATGGTCTGTGTACTACGATATCAAATGGCTTCAAAGGGATAGCTATGCCAAAATGTGTTATAACTAGCATCATTAATTTCTGCCATTGGGGCTATAATTTTGATTGTTAAATCTTTGCCATTTACATGTACACAAGAATAATATATATTTATGCATTATACATAAATATGTGTATACTTCATACGTATATACTTCAAAGAAATGGATCTGTAAGGTTAATTGTTCTAAGAGTATATGGTGGTTTTTTTTGCTTTGTTTTTCCTTTCTTTTTTGGTCTTAAGAGTAACAAAGATACTTAGCAGTCACTGTAGCTTAAAAAAAAAAAAAAGAAAGAAAGAAGGAGAGAAATATGTAGGCTTACCGTTTCATTTCAGGCTGACCTGACCCTGACTTTCAAATTGAAATGGATAAAGACAGAAAATGGAAAAGCCCTAGACATGGTAGGGACATTTTTTAAAAGTTTTTAAATTCTCCAACTTCAAGTGGCTAAAAGAGGATTTACAGTAAATAAGAGTTTTGATTCAGCCATTAATATCAAATGAAGCATCTTGGGAGGTTTACATAGCTGGAGGCATTATTCAGAGACAGAGCTCCTCACTCTTCCCTCAGGGCACACACTGTTAACAATCAGAGGCAGTTAACAAGCTCTATGCTGTGTTCTCCCCTGGTTGCAGCTAGGGAAACTTATGAGAAGCTCTTCAAGAAACCCTTGATTAGAATTCTTCACTAGAGTCCAGCTTGGAGGACTCAAAGAGCAAATTCACCTGTGACCAGGGCTATATACAAGAAAAAGTTTAGTGATTAAAAAAAAAAGTCTAAACCTATGTCTAAACCTAATCCCACAGAAATCCAGAGATTTACTAGTACATACCTCACATTCCTTTATTCTTTCCGGTTACACAAAAGAAAAGAGGCTTACTGAAAAGCAAACCTCCTCCACATCATTTAATTTATTTCGATAATATACAGTGTATAGTTATAACAATCAATTAACTGTAAATATTATAATTGCATAAGCAGTGCTTTAAGACTAGTAAATTTATTTTAGTGATTCAACAGTGAAGAAAGGTATACACATTCTCTGTCATGATAAGGGTCTCTTGGGCAGTACTAGGAGGTCAGCACTTACTTTAAGGTCAAGGCAGCTTGAATGGAAGTGATTCTACACCTCCAGGATCAATCAGGAGTGAACCCGGCTGCCCTCACCTGCCCTTCTTTGTTCTGAGAAACTGCCAAGATTTTTGCACTATGTAATACTCAATGGGAGAAATCTAAACCAGGCTTTCAGAGACAAAGCAAGCAATTGAATTAAAATATACCATAAAGAAAATAAATGAGTCAAGCCACAGACTGGAAAAAAGATTCACATTACATTTATCTGACAAAGGATTTGTATTGTCTATATAATGAAATCTTACAGAACAACCTTAAAAAGGAAAACTACCCTCAAAGACAGGCACAAGATTTGTATAGATGTTTCAAAAAAGAAGATAAATAAAAAGCAATAAGCACATGAAAAATATTAATCATTATTAATTAGAGAAAGCAAATTAAAATACACAAGTGTGGCTAAAATTAAAGATTGCCAATAACAAATGTTCGTAAAAAATGGAATGGCTAGAATACCCATAAATTGCTAGGAGCATAAGACAGTATATCATTTTGGAAAGCTGGAAATGTCTTATAAATGAAACACATTTCTATGATATAACATTTACATATCTACTTATATGTATTTATTAAAGAGAAATGATAATATATGTTTTCAAAAAGTCATATTAGCCTTATTTATAGTAGCCCCAAATTGGACATAACATAAATATCCATCAATTAGAAATTAAATCAACAAACTGTTATATTCATACAATGAAATGATACTTAGCAATGAAAAGGAATGTATTACGATGCACATAGCAACATGGATGAATCTCAATAACACTATCTTGAATGAATAGGAGTGGAATATGAATATACACACTAACAGTTATAGTTCAAAAACATGATGCTAAGTGAAGCCTCAAAGTGGTTGCCTCTGGAAGGGGGTAAATGTTCCAGAAAGGAGCATGAGTGAAATCTCTAAAGCGATGGAAATGTTCTATATTCTGCATTGGATAATTTAAAACTTATTGAACTAATAATCGAGGTTTTTACATTTTATCATATATACATATTACAAAAAAAAAGATGAAAGAAAAAAATGATAGAAAATCTAAACAATGGCAGGAAAAAAATACCCTTTGGCACATTTGCTATGTACTAAAATGTGTCCTCCCCAAATTCATTTGTTGAAGCCCTAACACCCAATGAAACTGCATCTGGAGACAAGGCCTATAAAGAAGTAACTAAAGTTAAGTGAGGTCATAAGGGTGGACCCCTGATCTGATGCAATTAGTATCCTTATAAGAAGAGACACCGGGGAGTCTAATATCTCTCACTTTCACCACACATGCACAAAGAAGAGGACACTGATTACAAAAGGTGATGGTGGCTGCCTGCAAGCAAAGAGAAGAGAACTCCGAATGACAGCTGCTTGGTTAGCACCTTGATCTTGGACTTCCCAGCCTGCAGAACTGTAAGAAATAAATTGCTGCTATTTAAGCTGCCCAGTGTGTGGTATTTTGTTATGGCAGCCTGAGCAGACTAAGACACCACCAACCTTACTTATAGGAACTTAATATAACTGACACATCCAATCATACAAAATATATTCACATATATATATGATGGTATTTATTGAGGCATTTTTAAAATAATTGCAAAATATTGGAAATAACCTAAATGTCTAAAGATAAAAATAACTGATTGAACTATTTCACTTTCATGTAATGCAGTACAATACAGCTATTAATAAACTGATAAGTTATTTCCCGTGTGTAGGTGTGCAGAAATGTGCTTGTGTTTGAAAAAACAAAAGATGAATAAACGAATAAAGTTTTTTGGCAACAGAGTGGAACATAGGAAGAGTGTGGAAGAGACATAGGGAGGAGTGACAATACACTGTGTATATATGTGTACATTTCTGAATAGTTATGTCTTCTCAAGCCACCATTTTGCTAAAGTTTTACTTAGTTTAGAAATAAACATAATCAACAGGGATGGTAACAAATATACATTTAAAACAAACAGAAAAAACATGAAACTAACTGTATATCCACTTGATAACATAACCGCATGTCAGAACAAAATAACCTATTCCAAGTAATTTCAGTATAAGCTCAGTCTAAAGACAGAAAAAAGTAGAAAAACATCTTGAACTGTACTTAATGTCTTCGTTGTTATCTAGCATTCTAAAGCTGTATGTGTGTGTGTGTGTGTGTGTGTGTGTGTGTGTGTGTGTGTACCATTGGATTCAGCAAATAAGTAAATATATTGCTGCTCTTCACAGTCAGGGTTTTCGTTGTGAGAGGAGGGGGATATAACTAAGGAAAGAGGGAAGAAAAGAATGTATCCTGTTGTACTGGACTGAAATTTGAGGTATCAGGATGAACTAGTGATTTAAATATACATATACTAGCTCTGTTTTCTAGAATCTATGACACCCCTAGGCCAATGAGCACAGCTAGTTTCCAAATCTTGGTTTCTAAATATTATTACTATCAACATAATTCCCTTACAGGATGATTCTACGGTTGGGGAAGGGGAAGTGGAAGGGTCTGGGAGATCTTTTTGTTCCAGAAAGTAAGATATTGCTCATAAAATGATGGGGACATTTCAGAAGTACACAGAAGCCAGACTGTAGGAGTTCACACTGGCAAAATTTAAAAAATATATACACACATACACAGAGAGGAAGAACATCAAAATGAGTAATACAATAATGGATTAAAATATGTTGAATTAAAATACAATCCAGGAATCTATAGTGTTACTTTAAAAATGCTGTACACATATACACATATATACACACTTAAGTGGAGGAAGGAGAAAAGCTCTTCCTTACAGTAAAATGCAAAGTAAGAAATGTAGAAGGAATAACAGAGTGAGAAAAACACCATTTTGCAACTTCTATATTAACTATTGATTCCAGTAAAAATCACATGTGGTTGCTAAAGATTCTGACACCAATTCCAATGTGTGTAGGTGTGTTCTTCCCCACACCATCAAACAGTTTTTCTGATACGAGATTGGTGTCCTACAACTCAACACAATTCTGATACTGTTTGCCCAGACATAGCATCAGAACCCACAGGTTAAGGGCTCAGTACACAAGATTACCCTCCACTTCAGATACCAATTCCAAGTCCAGGGTGATACCTGTGCTTCTAACCAACTGGCTATGAATCAGAGGTTTCCACAGCCTCTTCCTTGGGTTCTATTAATTTGTTAGAGCAGCTCACAGGACTCAGGAAACCAGTTTACTGACTAGATTACCAGTTTATTACAAAGGATATTAAAGGATATGAATCAACAGTCAGATGGAAGAGATGCATAAAGAAAGGTATGTGGGAAGGGATAGGAAGCCTCCTTTCCCTCTCCAAGCATGACACTCCCTCCAAATCTCCAGAACTAATATGATATTTTTAGTGTTTTTCTCTCACTATTGTATTGCCTTTTCTAGATTCCACATGAAATATGTACTCTTTTGTATGTGATGTCTTTGACTTAGCAACATCACTATCTTAACAATATTGAGTCTTCCCATGCATAAAAACAATACAGCTCACCATTTACTGGGTTGGCCAAAAAGTTCGTTCGGGTTTTCCATAGATGTTACGGAAAAACCCGAACAAACTTTATGGCCAATCCAATATTTAGATCTTCTTTAATTTCTCTTTGCAATCTTTTGTAGTGAGCAAATCATTCAAATCGATCATTAAATATATTCACAAATATTTTGATGTTATATAAAAATGAGGATGTTTTAACAATTCATCTTCTAATTGCCCATTGCTAATATAGAAATATAATTAATTTTTATACTGACCTTATATCCTGTATCCTTATTAAATTCACTTATTAGTTCCAGTAATTTGTGGCCTTTTGTAGATCCTCTTGGGTTTTCTATATGTGACCATGTCATCTGAAAATAATGACTGTTTAAAGTCTTTCCTCCCAATCATTTTTCATTTTATTTCATTTTCTTGCCTTATTGCACTGGCTATGATATTAAATAGAGTAAATAAGAATAGACATTGTTGCCTTGTTCTTGATGTTAGGTAGAAAGAATTTAGTCTTTCATTGTTGAATATGATGTTAGTATTTAACAGAGATAAAAATGAGGAAGATTATGTCTATATCTAGTTTGTTACTGTTAAATTGTAGAGATTCTAAATTCTTTTTCTCTGAAGAGTATGTTACTGTTTCTGACACAATGAGTTTAAATTTCTTTAAGCCAATTTAAATAGGAGTTTTCTTTATTTAGAGGTGATAGGTTCTAGCTGATATTACACATTTACTAAAAACAAGTGGGCATAAATAATGTGGATTCTAGAAGAGAATAATGTTTGAAATCACTAAAGAAAATACACTTATAACTTAACCAAGTTAGTTAATCCTTAGAGAAAACATACTTTTGGCTCACCCTTGTTTTTTTTTTTTTTGTGTGTGTGTGTGTGTGTGTGTGTGTGTGTGTACCTGTAGGTATGTGTGTTGAGAAAGTGGGTTTGTGGGAGAAAGGAAAGGACAGTATCATTCTGAGTGTCATGAAAATTCAACATTGGCAACAGAATTTTAAAAAGCGTTTTAATATACACACATATGTTAATATAGACTTATGTCTACTAGTTATATATAATTTGTTACATGAAATTATATATACATATGTATAATGTGTATAAGTATATTAATGTACTTGTGCTATATATTTCTAGTATGTATAGCATTAGTGTTTATAATGTACATAATTCAAATATTAATCTATAAAAACTTTTAGAATGTGTATATACTAGGTAGATTAATATAATAAAAACATGAAAAGGTGTAATGGAATACATAATTTGATTTTAGCCATATGTTTCCTCATTCTGTAAATATTGGCGGTATTGGCACAATGTAAAGGCCCCAAAATATGTTGATGTTTGAAAGGGATTCCAATTAAGGTGAATGATACTTTGAGAAGCACAAGATTAAGCCTTTCTGTTTGTATTGTCTGGCTCTAGCAATACCATCCCCATACTCTCTCATATGTAAATAACTATATAAGCTCTTAAGTAGAGTTGAAGCAATTATCAGCCTGTGAATAAATGTGACAGGTGTAGAAGAGGATAAAAAAGGGATAAAGTGCCCAGGCTTGTTTTAAAAGGGGACAGAAGAGAGGAAAGAGCATGGTTTTTGCAGTCTGACCTAGCAACTTAGGACAAGAAATTTCTCTCTCCAACTTATAGCTTCTTTACGTTACAAAATAGCATTTAAAATACTTGTCTCCTAAAGGTATGAAAATTAAAATGGATTATATTATTACCAAATTATATTTAATTAGTGATAGTTATTTTATGACTCCAATAATAGGCAATCTACATTATGAATTAACAAAATAAAATTACAGGAAACAATGAAATATATTAAAAGAAGTTAGAGATGATAAAAAGCAGTTAGTTTCAAAGAGAACAATATGGGATTTGTATCTAAATTAGGCTAGTTAGATGGCAGCCTTGCTAAAATCTCAGACTTAGTGTATGAAGGACTTAAAGATTTCATTAATAATAAGAACAGCCGTAATAATTTTATTATGTAGTTAAATAAACAAAAACAGTAAGCATCCATGTTATTAGTTTGGAATTTAGCTATTCACTGCTTTATTAACATGCCTTTGCACCAATTATTTTTTTAAATAATGCAGTAAAATATAATAAATACAAGTGATTTATGCTTAGCAAAATCCCACAGTCTCTGTGCATAAAATACATGTTAAAATCATTAATTCTGAGTCCAGTTCCAATGTGTTATTCCTATGGTTCATGCCACCAGACAGGTGTAAGCATGAAGTATGGAGAAATTCATATAAATGCAACTCCATCAGGGAGAAGGGATGATCAGAAACCAGGGTGGAAATCTGCCTCTAGGAACAGATCTGGAATAACCAACCCAAATTCAAAAACACAGCCAAAAAAGAGCAGAGACAGGCAGTTCAGCACACAGAGAGCTGTAATATGAAAAGTAGGTAAGAAGGGTTTAGTAGGCAATCTGGGTGACAGCTGAAAGTTTGACAGTTTTGTGGACAGTAATCGTCTTACACAAATTTTCCCATGAGGATTTCTCTTCCAATGGTAAGTATAAGGTCAGAAGTAGAAAGCAAATTTAAATCAGAATCCAAATTACAGAGAAGGAACATGACAGAAGCTAGTGGTGACTCCGGGTTCTAAACCAATAGGCTATGGTGGATGATAAAAAGTAAAGACATAGGTAATTTCAAGGAGAATTAGACACCCTGTGAAATGTGGTTAAAGATAGACACGTTATAACCTGTGTGGTTGGCATCAAAAGAAGGGTGAGTGCAGGAAGTACTGAATCTCAAGTAGGCACACTTAACTTTCTCTAGGCAAAGATGTGGACCCTTCTTATAGGGGTGGATCTAGTTCATAGTTACATATGTGAACACTTTCAGAAGAAAGTCATGATTCTATGGATGCTGGAAGAATATTCTCTGTTGAAGTTATACACTCCAGTTCTGTAGAATAGACATGTAGTAGACACATCACCTTTATTGCCCCGTTATAGTTTTCAAAGTGACAAGACAGTAGTGTCCTCAACCCAAGAGAAATAATTTGATGCATTCCAATTTATGGATAAAGAGATAGAGAAAATCTTGAAGTTCTCTAGAAATACTTTAAGAGAGAAAATACTACCTTTCATATCGATTCAAGTTTATGAACAGTGGAATATTGCCATAATTAATGAAGTTTTAGAAGTTTTTTTAAAGCTACATGTCATTTACATGTATTTATAGTTTGTTACTTTTAAGGGACACATCAAACATATGGATCACAGCTGAGTAATTGAGGACTAGGTCTCAAGGAGAGACACTGTTTTACATTGATGAGATGTATAGAATATTTTTAGACTTCATGAAGAGCAGCAGATAAGCTTTCATTCATCTGAAGACAAAACAAGGAGATATATTTGGGTATTCTAACTTTGCATAAAGTGTGTGATCAATCCATTTCAGTGGAAAACATCAATTAAAACTGTGATTACAATCACAGCTGCTACAATGATGAAGGGGGCTCCATAAGAGATCTTTTTCAGGTATACAGCATGTTATGACATTTTGTGGAATAGGTATTTACTTGCTTTCTCAGCTTAAAAATTTAGATTACTCATC
This sequence comes from Physeter macrocephalus, assembly GCF_002837175.3. Classification (NCBI taxonomy): domain Eukaryota; kingdom Metazoa; phylum Chordata; class Mammalia; order Artiodactyla; family Physeteridae; genus Physeter; species Physeter macrocephalus. Next base: position 25,746,872 of record NC_041218.1, read on the forward strand.
CATAACCCATTACACCATTGAAGATGGCGATTTATGTCTCAGAGCAATGCATGTTTTCTGGCAACAGACTGAAGAGTGACAGCAGTCTAGTAGACATTTTCACAGAAATGGTAACACAGAAATGGATTGCAAAGCATTTCTCAGATATGCAAAAAGCAATCTTCATAAGCTTACAAACAAGACAAACCTACAAATTCTGGAATCGCATATAAAATAACAGATAATGATAGAAATCACAGCTGTGTTTGATGGTTGCAATTTTTTCTTAAATCTGGATAAATATGAAAAATACCTTAACCTTGATTCTACCCATTTTTTCATAAATTTTAAGTGAAGAGACAGATGGTGGTCAAGAATGATATATCGAGGGGCGGAGCCTCGGGCGCTCCAGGATTGTGACGGGTTGCAGCAGGGGGGAAGGATGGGGGGCTCAGCTGCTTCTTATAGACACTAGGGAATGAAGCTGGACCTGGATCCAAAGCAGGCTCTCCATATCAACCAGGCCTGGAGGACAACGTCTGGCTGGAGGACCGAGCAGAGCAAAGAAGGCCAGCCACCCTGTGCCTTTGGATTGGAGAATTTAACCCATTTACAGGTAAGCCATGTGGCTGAAAGGGTCTTGGTGCTCCGGCCGGGTGTCAGGCCTGAGCCTCTGAGGTGGGAGAGCCTAGTTCAGGACATTGGACCACCAGAGACTTCCTGGCCCCGTGTAATATCAATCGGCGAGAGGTCTCCCAGAGATATCTGTTCTAACGCTAAGACCCAGTGCCACTCAACAACCAGCAAGCTCCAGTGCTGGACACCCCATGCCAAACAACTAGCAAGATAGGAACACAAGCCCACTCATTAGCAGAGAGGCCGCCTAAAATCATAATACGGTCACAGACACCCCAAAACACATCACCGGACGTGGTCCTGCCCACCAAAAAGACAAGATCCAGCCTCATCTACCAGACACAGTCATCAGTCTCCTCCAGCAGGAAGCCTACACAACCCATGGAACCAACCTTACCACTGGGGGCAGACACCAAAAACAATGGGAACTACAAACCTGCAGCCTGCAAAAAGGAGACCCCCCAAACACAGTAGGTTAAGCTAAATGAGAAGACAGAGAAATACACAGCAGATGAAGGAGCAAGGTAAAAGCCCACCAGACCAAACAAATGAAGAGGAAATAGGCAGTCTACCTGAAAAAGAATTCAGAGTAATGATAGTAAAAATGATCCAAAATCTAGGAAATAGAGTGGAGAAAATAGAAGAAATGTTTAACAAGGACCTAGAAGAACAAAAGAGCAAACAAACAATGATGAACAACACAATAAATGAAATTAAAAATTCTCTAGAAGGAATGAATAGCAGAATAACTGAGGCAGAAGAACGGA
>NC_041218.1:25748485-25751892 GCF_002837175.3 Physeter macrocephalus
AGCAAGGGAAAAACAACAAATAACATACAAGGGAATCCCCCAAATGGTTAACAGCTGATCTTTCAGCAGAAACTCTGCAAGCCAGAAGGAAGTGGCAGGACATATCTAAAGTGATGGAAGGGAAAAAGCTACAACAAAGATTACTCTACCCAGAAAGGATCTCATTCAGATTTGGCGGAGAAATTAAAACCTTTACAGACAAGCAAAAGCTAAGAGAATTCAGCATCACCAAACCAGCTTCACAACAAATGCTAATGGAACTTCTCTAGGCAGGAAGCACAAAAAAAGGAAAAGACCTACAAAAACAAACCCAAAACAATGAAGAAAATGGTAATAGGAACATACATATTGGTAATTGCCTTGAATGTAAATGGATTAAATGCTCCAACCAAAAGACACAGACTGGCTGTATGGATACAAAAACAAGACCTGTATATATGCTGTCTACAAGAGACCCACTTCAGACCTAGGGACACATACAGACTGAAAGTGAGGGGATGGAAAAAGATATTCCATGCAAATGGAAACCAAAAGAAAGCTGGAGTTATGGGTGATGAAGGGAGAAGAATATAAAAGCTAGACAAGAGAGAAATATTTTCCTTAGTCATACTTTGGTAGATTTTCTCTAGTTTATAACATGGTAAATATGGAAATGTGGTAAATCATACCAGCCTCTCAATATGTATTATTTATGACTTGTTGCATATAAATAATTGCTTAGATTAACTATATTTAATTAATGTTATATTTAGTAATATAGATTTTATCATTCTGTATTAACCTCATTTGTTTAAATATTTTTTCAGAACATTTCAGAGAATTATTGGATTAGGTAACTCTCATCTGAAAAATTCTGTGAAGAGTCTCACGTCTTTTACAGGAACTTCAGTGAGTTGCACATATCTTAATAATAAGAATGACTACCAAATAATGAGAACCTATGACGTGCCAAGCTTTCTGCTAAATCTTTAACATTCAATAATCTCATTCAATCCACACATGAACTATTTAACAAAGGTAATAATGATACAGTTGAAAATTTGAGGCTCTATGTGGTTAGTGTCAGAAGCCCAACCCTGCTTATGGAGGATACAGAATTCCAATCAGTTCTATTCAGTATTCTAGCCAAATCAGTTACCCATTTCTTTATTTGTTCATATGGTCATTCATTAATTTATCAGACTTTCGTAAATGTCTTCTATGTGCCAAACAAAAAAGACAAATAAGTTCCTGATTTCAATGGGAATGAAGTCAGCTTAACATGTTTTTCATAGGAAGCATACAAATAAATGTTGGTTACAACTTTTACTTCTGGTTAGGATAAAAGAGACCACGGTGGCCCAATATTCCCCCGGTACAGCTAGAACAAGCTGGATAAATATCAAAGTTCATATTTTTAAAGACAGCAAATAGTTGTGGAAACAATAATCACAAGATAAGTTGAAATTCCAGGGAGGGGGATTCTTTTAAGATGAGCTGACAACCACTGGCCTTTTTAATTTTTATTTTCTTAATCCTGAGCTTCAGGCTTGACACATATAAAGGCGGTGTCTCTAGCAGAAAAAAATCCATCAAGGCTTTTGGTGGTCACAAAGAACTGGCATGACAGATTGGAAACTTTGGGAGCCTCTAACAGAAACCCCCTTTTCCCATGAGATATGTTATATTTAGGACTATCTATGAGAGGCTGGGATCTAGGCCTATAGCTTTCACAAGGCCGACTTACATCTCTCAAAGCCATGGTGTTCTTAAGAGACTGAGCCCTTCTAGAACAAGGGGCAGTGCCTCAAATACACAACTGCTCTCCACATAAGATATCTGCAAGATTTGAGGTACTGGGGTGGGGTAGGAGAGATTATATAGCTGGGCTCAAAACCTCTGGAGGGTCAACAGTGAGATATCTCTCTCTCTCCATATATAATTAATACATATATATATACATACATATATATATTCTAAATTCTTAGAAGACAATAAGAAAAATAAAAATCTGATTTGCCACTGCTGTGTTTTAAGTTCTTCAATGTTCTCCCTATTGTTTACATGGTGAAACCCAAGCTCTTTCATAAGGTACAGAACCAGAATTCCTTTAGAACCTGAGCCAGTCCTAATAAATAATAAATTAATATTAAAAATATATTTATATACCACATTTTATATTTGTGCTACATATATTAAACATTAAGCATATATCTTAACAATTATATATAGTGTGTATACACACAGACATATATATATTCCTATACCACATTTTGCATTTGCAGGTTTTCACTTTTGCACTCTTTCCTGATCAAGAAAGATGTTTGTGAAATGGCTGGTTGGGGATAGGTGACAATGTACAAGGAACCACACAATGAAGACCAGCAGTAACAGCTATAGGAAATAACACTTAAAAACTGTACATACTAAATAAAACTGTACATAATACTCACTATTTACATGCTCTTAACTACGATTTACTGAAAGACTTCTGACTTTGCATGTCATGTTTCATAGTACCATTTGAACTAGGCAGTCTCATCCTAGTGTTTTCCCCAGGACAGTTAGGATATTTGTCCCAGTTCATTGGCATCATTTTTATTCCAGAATCCTATATCTCTGTTTATACAGCTCTGTCCAAGAGAAACTTAATTCAAGCCACGAATGTGATTGACATACACAATTTTAAATATTCTAGGAGCTGCATTAAAAAGTAAAAAAGAACCAGATGAAATTAATTTTAATATGTTTTACTTAATATTTTATATCCAAAATATTGTCATTCAACATGTAATCAATATAAAATTGGTTTTAAAAAAAATTTATTTTACTTTTTATACAGCAGGTTCTTATTAGTTATCTATTTATACATATTAGTGTATACATGTCAATCCCAATCTCCCAGTTCGTCCCATCCTCCCCATCCCCTCCCGCCACTTTCCCCCCCTGGTGTCCATACATTTCTTCTGTACATCTGTGTCTCTGTTTCTGCCCTGCAAACCGGGTCATCTGTACAATTTTTCTAGGTTCCACGTATATGCGTTAATATACGACATTTATTTTTCTCTTTCTGACTTACTTCACTCTGTATGACAGTCTCTAGGTCTATCCACATCTCTACAAATGACCCAGTTTCATTCCTTTTTAAGGCTGAGTAATATTCCATTCTATATATGTAACACACCTTCTTTATCCATTCGTCTGTCGATGGGCATTTAGGTTGCTTCCATGTTCTGGCTATTATAAATAGTGCTGCAATGAACATTGGGGAGCATGTGTCTTTTTCAATTATGGTTTTCTCTGGGTATATCCCAGGAGTGGGATTTCTGGGTCATATGGTAATTCTATTTTTAGTTTTGTAAGGAACCTCCATACTGTTCTCCATAGTGGCTGTATCAATTTACATTCCCACCAACAGTGCAAGAGGG
>NC_041218.1:25752030-25780213 GCF_002837175.3 Physeter macrocephalus
TTGGATTTTTTTTTTTTTTTTTAATTGAGCTGCATGAGCTGTTTATATATTTTGGAGATTAATCCTCTGTCTGTTGACTCATTTGCAAATATTTTCTCCCATTCTGAGGGTTGTCTTTTTGTCTTGTTTGTAGTTTCCTTTGCTTTGCAAAAGCTTTTAAGTTTCATTAGGTCCCATTTGTTTATTGTTGTTATTTCCATTACTCTAGGAGGTGGATCAAAAAAGATCTTGCTGTGATTTACATCAAAGAATATTCTTCCTATGTTTTCCTCTAAGAGTTTATAGTGTCCGGTCTTACATTTAGGTCTCTAATCCATTTTGAGTTTATTTTTGTGTATGGTGTTAGGGAGTGTTCTAATTTCATTCTTTTACATGTAGCTGTCCAGTTTTCCCCACACCACTTATTGAAGAGACTGTCTTTTCTCCATTGTATATCCTTGCCTCCTTTGTCATAGATTAGCTGAACCTAGGTGTGTGGGTTTATCTCTGGGCTTTCTATCCTGTTCCATTGATCTATATTTCCGTTTTTGTGCCAGTACCATATTATCTTGATTAATGTAGCCTTCTAGTACAGTCTGAAGTCAGGGAGTCTGATTCCTCCAGCTCTGTTTGTTTTCCCTTAAGACTGCTTTGGCTATTCGGGGTCTTTTGTGTCTCCGTACAAATTTTAAGATTTTTTGTTCTAGTTCTACAAAAAATGCCACTGGTAATTTGACAGGGATTGCACTGAATCTGTAGATTGCTTTGGGTAGTATAGTCATTTTCACAATGTTGATTCTTCCAAGCCAAGAACATGGTGTATGTCTCCATCTGCTTGTATCATCTTTGATTTCTTTCAGCAGTGTCTTATAGTTTTCTGAGTACAGGTCTTTTACCTCCTTAGGTAGGTTTATTCCTAGATCCCACTTGATCATGGTGTATGATCCTTTTAATGTGTTGTTGGATTCTGTTTGGTAGTATTTTGTTGAGGATTTTTGCATCTATATTCATCAGTGACACTGGTCTGTAATTTTCTCTTTTTGTAGTATCTTTGTCTGATTTTGGTATCAGGGTGATGGTGGCCTCATAGAATGAGTTTGGGAGTGTTTCTTCCTCTGCAAATTTTTGGGAGTTTGAGAAGGATGGGTGTTAGCTCTTCTCTAAATGTTTGATAAAATTCACTGTGAAGCCATCTGGTCCTGGACTTTTGTTTTTGGAAGATTTTTAAACACTGTTTCAGTTTCATTACTTGTGATTGGTCTGTTCATATTTTCTATTTCTTCCTGGTTCAATCTGGAAGGTTATAACTTTCTAAGAATTTGTCCATTTCTTCCAGGTTGTCCATTTATGGGCATAGAGTTGCTTGTAGTAGTCTCTTAGGATGCTTGTGTTTCTGCAATGTCTGTTTTCACTTCTTTTTCATTTCTAATTTTATTGATTTGAGTCCTCTCCCTCTTTTTCTTGATGAGTCGTGCTAATGGTTTAACAATTTTGTTTATCTTCTCAAAGAACCAGCTTTTAGTTTTACAGATCTTTGCTATTGTTTTCTTTGTTTCTAATTCATTTATTTCTGCTCTGATCTTTATTATTTCTTTCCTTCTTCTAAATTGTATTGCTATAAACTTCCCTCTTAGAACTGCTTTTACTGCATCCCATAGCTTTTGGATTGTCGTGTTTTCATTGTCATTTGTCTCTATGTATTTTTTGATTTCCTCTTCGATTTCTTCAGTGATCTCTTGGTTATATAGTAACGTATTGTTTATCCTCCATGTATTTGTGTTTTTTATGTTGTTTTCCCATAATTGATTTCTAACCTCATAGTGTTGTGGTCGGAAAAGATGCTTGATATGATTTCAATTTTCTTAAATTTACCAAGGCTTGATTTGTGACCCAAGACGTGATCTATCCTGGAGAATGTTCCATGTGCACCTGGGAAGAAAATGGAATCTGCTCTTTTGGGATGGAATGTCCTATAAATATAAATTACATCTACCCGCTCAATTGTGTCATTTAAAGTTTGTGTTGTCTGGATGATCTGTCCATTGGTGTACGTGAGGTGTTAAAGTCCTCCACTATTATTGTGTTACTGTCAATTTCCTCTTTTATAGCTGTTAGCAGTTGCCTTATGTATTGAGGTGCTCCTATGTTGGGTGCATATATATTTATAATTGTTATATCTTCTTCTTGGATTGATCTCTTGATCATTATGTAGTGTCCTTCCTTGTCTCTTGTAACATTATTTACTTTAAAGTCTATTTTGTCTGACATGAGTATTGCTAATCCAGCTTTCTTTTGATTTCTATTTGCACGGAATATCTTTTTCCATCTCCTCACTTTCAGTCTGTATGTGTCCCTAGGTCTGAAGTGGGTCTCTTGTAAACAGCATATATATGGGTCTTGTTTGTGTATCCATTCGGCAAGCTCGTGTCTTTTGGTTGGAGCACTTAATCTGTTCACGTTTAAGGTAATTATTGATATGTATGTTCCTATTACCATTTTCTTAATTGTCATGGGTTTGTTTTTTGGGTCCTTTTCTTCTCTTGTGTTTCCCACTTAGAGAAGTTCCTTTAGCATTTTTTGTAGAACTGGTTTGGTGGTGCTGAATTCTCTTAGCTTTTGCTTGTCTGTAAATCTTTTGATTTCTCCGTGGAATCTGAATGAGATCCTTGCTAGGTAGAGTAATCTTGTTTGTAGGTTCTTCCCTTCATTACTTTGAATATATCATGCCACTTCCTTCTGGCTTGTAGAGTTTCTGCTGAGAAATCAGCTGTTAACCTTATGGGAGTTCCTTTGTATGTTGTCATTTTTCCCTTGTTTCTTTCAATAATTTTTCTTTGTCTTTAATTTTTGTCAATTTGATTACTATCTGTCTCGGTGTGTTTCTCCTTGGGTTTATCCTGCCTGGGACTCTCTGCACTTCCTGGACTTGGGTGGCTATTTTTTTTCCCATGTTAGGGAAGTTTTCAACTATAATCACTTCCAATATTTTCTCCGGTCCTTTCTCTCTCTCTTCTCCTTCTGGGACCCCTATTATGTGAATGTTGCATTTAGTGTTGTCCCAGAGGTCTCTTAGGCTGTCTTCATTTCTTTTCATTCTTTTTTCTTTATTCTGTTCCATGGCAGTGAATTCCACCAGTCTGTCTTCCAGGTCACTTATCCATTCTTCTCCCTCAGTTATTCTTCTACTGATTCCTTCTAGTGAATTTTTCATTTCAGTTACTATATTGTTCATCTCTGTTTGTTTGCTCTTTAATTCTTCTAGGTCTTTGTTAAACATTTCTTGCATCTTCTTGATCTTTGACTCCATTCTTTTTCTGAGGTCCTGAATCATCTTCATTATCATTATTCTGAATTCTTTTTCTGGAGGTTGCCTGTCTCCACTTCATTTAGTTGTTTTACTGGGGTTTTATCTTGTTCCTTCATCTGGTACAGAGTTATCTGCTTTTTCATTTTGTCTATGTTTCTCTGAATGTGGTTTTCATTCCACAGGCTGCAGAACTGTAGTTCTCCTTGCTTCTGCTGTCTGTCCTCTGGTGGATGAGGCTATCTAACAGGCTTGTGCCAGCTTCCTGATGGGAGGGACTGGTGGTGGGTAGAGCTTGGTGTTGCTCTGGTTGGCAGAGCTCAGTAAAACTTTAATCCACTTGTCTGCTGATGGGTGGGCCTGGGTTCCCTCCCTGTTGGTTGTTTGGCCTGAGGCGACCCAGCACTGGAGCCTACCTGGCTCTTTGGTGGGGCTGATGGCAGACTCTGAGAGGGCTCATGTCAAGTAGTACGTCCCAGAACTTCTGTTGCCAGTGACCTTGTCCAAATGGTGAGCCCAGCCACCTCCTGCCTCTGCAGGAGACACTCCAACACTAGCAGGTAGGTCTGCTTCAGTCTCCTATGGGGTCACTGCTCCTTCCCCTGGGTCCCGATGCACACACTACTTTGTGTGTGCCCTCCAAGAGTGGTGTCTCTCTTTCCCCCAGTCCTGTCGAAGTTCTGCAATCAAATCCCGCTAGCCTTCAAAGTCTGATTCTCTAGGAATTCCTCCTCCTGTTGCCAGACCCCCAGGATGGAAAGCATGACACGGGCTCAGGACCTTCACTTCAGTGGGTGGATTTCCATGGTATAAGTGTTCTCCAGTTTTTGAGTCACCCACCCAGCCATTATGGGATTTGATTTTATTGTGATTGCGCCCCTCGCCCTGTCTCATTGTGGCTTCTCCTTTGTCTTTGGATGTGGGGTATCTATTTTGGTGAGTTCCAGTGTCTTCCTGTCAATGACTGTTCAGCAGTTAGTTGTGATTCTGGTGCTCTCGCAAGAGGCAGTCAGTGCACGTCCTTTTACTCTGCCATCTTGAACGAATCTCCTCTAGTTTCTTTATTTCTCTACATTGTTAGTGTGTGTGTGTGTGTGTGTGTGTGTGTGTGTTTAATTATGCATGCATGTAAGCAAAAGTGATATTAAACATTTAATGCGGAAGACTATTTACAAGCAGTATATAAATATTTTAATAGTTAAGTCATCTTAAAGCTATAACGATACCCTTATTTTAAGGAGAATTCTGACAATTTGCTCCTACTTTCTACTAATCTCAATAAATTAATATTTCTCCAATTAAAAAGAGTATATTCAGGAAAACATGCTTCTAATGACATATAATTTAAAATATTCTAGCAGCTGCATTAGAAAGTAAAAAGAAACAGATGAAATTAATTTTAATGTTTTATTTAACCTTTTATGTGCAAAATATTGTCATTCAACATGTAATCAATATAAAATTGTTAGAGATATTTTACTTTATTTTTATAATAAATTTTTAAAATCTGGTGTGCATTTTACACTTGCTCTGCATCTTAATTTAGGCTGACCACATTTCAATAGCTCAACAGTCATTTGCAGCTAGTGTCTGCCATATATCTAGAGAACATACTACATTTCTAGTCACATAGGTTCTACCTACAGAATCTAGGATAGGCTTTATTTTCCATACTCCTGGTGTAAACAATATATTTTTATACCTGAGAATGGGAATAATGTTTGCAAGCTAAAACAATGGAAGTCACCAATATGTACCAGGCACTCTGATCTTTGGAATGTTACCTAACTATATAAAGACTAAATAGAAATCTCCAGTGCTATGACTTGTTTGGCTAACTCAAAGTACACTGAGCTGCCAGTGTTTAGTCAGATATTACCTGTTTATAAATCTTAGGATCTCCATCTGTTATTCTAAGTTTACCCTCAGAGAATTCCTGTTATCCCGAAGTCCAGCACTATAATCTTTGGAGGAAATTAAGGAAAAGAAAATTTGGCAAAATATGATAACTCTTTAGCATGGTGCTAGCTCATCTGAAAATCAATACATGGTAGCCATTATTATGAAAAAGAGGAAGAAGAGAGGAGAAATGCTGATGATGATGTCTATTGCATAACACACGAGGTTTCCATTTCTGGAAAGAGATATGCCTCTGATTATGAGCTCATTTGCAGGACCATTTTGATAGATGTACTGACGCCAGTGAATAATTATTTCCTTCTATGACAGAATGCCATTGCCACCCAATGCTCATCTAAATTTCTTTTATATGCATCTCAACCTAAAAATTCTCATCCGGGATCTTATTGCTTAGACAGTTCCAGCAGCAATGCATATGATATCTCCAATAATATCACTAGACCATATTCATCCATTAATAGACTGACTGTCCCTTCAAAACTTCTCCCAATTCTTTATTACACAAGCAACATAAGCAAATGTTCTTGCTCATCCTTAATGACTTCCATAATATTAAAATTATTTCAAAACTGTCATCAATTTCTCTTTGGTAAATATACTAAGACAGTTGTTAAACAATGTCTTCTCCTGTATGCACAAATCCTCTTGTTTAAATTCAATTAAATGCTCTTATAAAAATCCTCAAGGGAGAGTGGAAAAAGGGAGGTTTTACTTGTGATTTATTTTTCCTAAAGGCAAATTGCATTGATATTTATTGGCGTTTTACTTTCACTATAACATTTTCTCTTTGTAGCTTTGCTACTAAAAGCATTACAATGTTTTGCCAGTTATAGTCTCCAATTGTCTTAAATAATTGCTGATCCCCTTCCTTCCTCAGGGAAGAGTAATTGGTATAAAAAACGACACAACTATTCCCCAATAATTTTTATTTTTTGTACTTTTATAAATTTTCTTTTGATTTTCCAAAGGTGTTCTTAGGCAGCCATTTATATGAGGAAAATACATTTGAGATTCCTTTCATGACCAAAAAGGAGCAGAGAGGAATAGAGGAGACATTAATGAATCTTCAATACCAGAGAGATCGAAGATTTTATTGTGCCTCTTATGTCTTGTATAACATCTTGATCACTTATTTAGAACAAAAGAGAATTTTTCCCTTTGCAAGAAATGTTTATATGTCTTTATTTCACTCTTTTTAGGCTTCCAAATATTCTATTTCTTTCTTAGTATATCTTTTCTATGATTATAAAGGAATGAGTGAGACTGGCATATCTTACGTTATCCTATTTTTTTCTCAAGCAATGCCCTTTGGGTACAGCTATAAAGTCAATACCTTATAGCTAACAAAGCTGAATGCTTCTCTTGTGAATGCTTTTTTTTTCTGGTAGCATGCTATCTCTGGTGGTTTCTGCAGCCCCTTGGGAAGAGTTGTTAAAAGATACTTTCAGGCTGCAGGTGGGGAAGAGGTAGAGGAGAGTATATCTGAACTGACATTATTACCTGAGCTGCTGTAAGGATATGCTCACAAAGTCAAGCTATCAAAGAGATGCTCAAATGTCTGGTTGCTCAGAGGTGTGGCCTTGGATTCCTTGGCAATACTTCTGTGCCTATCACTCAATGTGATTGTTGACACTTGTCGATGTCACATTGGGTATGGCTCCCATTTTGAGAATGACAACTGGGTTTTGTATTTGTGATCAGGAATAAACTGCATCGGCGTTTCTTAATTACCCCTTCTATACCTATATAATAATTTGAGTTTCATAGGTATTTTAACTTTGTTCTTTCTTATTAGTTGCAAAAATATATCTCTTGGGTAAAATAAAAACCTTTCACGTTGTCCTATTCTGCATAGTATTCTTTATGACTGCAAAGTCTGTTTTAACAAAATAACAAAGGAAAGCTGTACTATGAATATATGATATTTATTATACCTAAAGTCTTAATTTGAGGGGAGTCTAGATCTACCAATTGAAGGAATTATGGAAGCTTACCCTCATAGCAAAAAGGATAAAAATTAATTTTCAAGGTATTTTCCTGGTTCTTTGGCTGATATTTCCATCCATATTTATTTATGGAAATCATTCTCTTGGCAGCTCCCTGGAGTTAGTGAAATGAGACCACTTTTGCTCCCTTTGGTATTCAGAGATTATTTTAGGCAACTTTATTTTTTAGTCACCTAATTAAGTCCCTGGGTAAACTGATGAAAGGAATGAAGTTTTACCTGAATCTCTCTAAAGTAACTTGAATTTCTCCAGCTACCACTAGCCTGTGGGTATAAATAAGGTTACATTTACCTTTAGACTATTATCTTCCTGGCTCATCTTCCTAACCAGCTCAACTTTAGAACTTTGGCCCCTAAAAAGTTTTCCCATCCCCACTCACAAGTATGTCTGAGAATTCTCACGCATTCTTCTGAACAAGGTCACTTTTTATAGAAACTTTTGATGTTCAACAAAAGAGAGCTGCTGCCTTTCATTAGGGCTTCCTCCTCCCCAGGCTCATGGTAGCTGTGATTCCGATGCTTCCATTGATGCATTAATTCCTAGAGAGTTCTCTATTCCACACAGAAGTGGAAGAATTATCCATCACATGGTACGCTCTAATGCCCTGTCTCCCAGCTACATAGGAAAGAACTTCCTCCTCCCAGATGCCGTTATAGTCGTATAAAGAATCCCATACAGGTAGCTGTGTATGAGGATAAATTCCACATCTATAGACATGACTGATTCAAAGTTTAGTCTCCAGTTAAACCTTGCTCTATTAGTTTCCAAGTCCTTTGAAATTTTTCTCAAAAAGATTCACAGAGTGGATAGAAATGCTAAAGTTGGGAGTTAAAGCCACAAAAAGAGTACAGGTTAATACTGACATGTTCTCATTTTCTCCCAACAATTAGGGTTATGAGGTCCTACTTGCCATGGCAGCACAACATTCTGCATATCTTGGTGGAAAGTCTTACACATTCCACAAGCTGTCCTGCCCTGCACTACCTCATCTAGTCTCTCATCTTAGGTTGTGACTTACTTGTTCTTGTCCACATGAGGTTCTTTGATCTTAAGGGCTACATTACATCCATTTTTGTAACCCTGAGAACTGTATAACTTGTGGCTTAATTGAGTTCTCATCTAACTGAGACATTTTAATTTTAAAAGTATAATTTAAAAATCAAGAAGCTTGGAGATGTTAGGTAGGGGATATGAGTGCTAATTTTTTCCATCTTTTACATCAGGAATTGTTCAATACTGTCCAGAAATTTTTAATGTAGTCAAAAGTAATTTTTACTTATGCTAAAAATGAGTTCAGCAAAAGTGATTTTCAAAAAAGAAGTCCAAGAATAATTCAACACATATTTACAAAGAGCCTCTTCACCATGGTCTGAACTGCATGACTGAGGGCTTTATAAATTGATAATGCAGGAGACACTGTGACAAAGTGGGTGCGGTGTAAACACTGGAGATGACTCTTGCCCTCTGCTCAGTTTTAGTCATATATTTCGAACATCACAGGAGAAAAGTGGAAACATCCCCTTGTAACTTGATTTTTCATTTTATTGAAAATGACCTTGTGAGGATATCATATTATTCATATTGGGAAGAAAAGGCTTCTTTTCCATGTCAAAGGAGCTTAGAAAGCATGAAATTGTGTCTATGCTTTAAAGGTCTGCTTTTGTTTGGTTCATGCAAGAGCTGCACAGCTGTTTCAACTGAACCTGGATATGGAGTTTGCTGGAAAAATTCCACTTGCTAAATCAAAACAGGGTGATATTATTTCTCTGAAATTATACAACAATTGGAGATACAGAGATTTCTGTCGGCTTCAGGAGAACTGGCTCTGATGCACTAAAACCCACGAGCCAGTTCTGCAGGGTTTTGGCGTGATGTTAACCTACAAAGACATTTGTCCTACATCTTGCCTCCCACCCTGGATCTCATCCCAGCCTTTGGATTCAAGCTACCAAAATGTTCATTATCTTAAGGGAGATACAGTAAGTACAATGAAAAATATGTCTTACTGATGTATTAAATTTTATTCTAATGTCTCTTGAGATAAAGAAAATCTTTCTGTGCCAAATTTTATATATACTCTTCCAGAAACACTTACTGTGGTATGGTATAAATTATCAGATAAATTTGATTAGTTCATTTGCAAAAGACAAGTAGATCAGATTTGTTTTGTTTTGTTTTTTACTAATTATGACTTTTCCAACAAGACTTTTAGGTAAATGGTTATTCATCCTATGGTTTTACTCTTTTATTCACAATTATATATTTATTTTAAAATCTAAATATACCTTATTTACTTTTTCACAAGATGCACTCGACTGTTCTCTGTATTCTTACAAAAGAATAAAAATTTGTATAAAAATAGGTATATGAAACATCATACAAGTCTTCAAATTTAGGAAATACCTAAAAAAACAGGTACCTTTTGACATAGAATTCTAATTTATTTTTTAGTAGAATTTTTGAAGTGTATTTACTTTTTTAAATAGAAAATCAAAAAATGAGAGAGAAATTGGACTTAAGTCATTTTTTTCCTCCCTGTGCCATGCTTTTATTTAGGACCTTTCATATTGTGCCTCTCAGAGAGTTTAATTCTGCAGAGATCAAGCCTCCAAAAGTTTATTTAGGAAGAAGTCTAAGCTACTTTGAAAATAGTCTTCTGTGTGCATTGGGACTGCATGCCTGATGTTGAGATTGTTCCACTGGCCAGTAAGAAATATTTCAAGCCAGAGATGATTGTACCTTCCCCAGCCTTATGTCACTTTTGGGCCCCATCCTATACTCATAGGAAAATCTTAAAGTTTATGGTTGTCTATTTCTGTCACTTGGCAAGTGTGAAGAGTTAGGGTGTGCAGGGAAAGGTGAGGAATAAAGGTTATAATTAAGAAGTTGAAAAATCCAGGAAAATGTCTTGCCAGTGTTTTTATTTTAAAACATTTTTATTTTTCAAATGGGCTTAGGTAAATCCTTTGTACTTGGCATTATATGCACCAACCTCTGATTTATTTCAAATCAGAAATACCAGTTAGAAAAATGCACAACCCAATTTTTCATTTTTAATGATGTGCATATTTGTTACATGAAATTATATTGTTTTAGATAGGGGTTTTGAGATACCAGTGAGGAAAATGTCAATTGCTTCAGTTAGATCTAGAATAGAGTAGTTGTAACAGGTATAAGATTGAAACTTCTGGTGCTATGTCATCTTCTTCAACTTTCATATCTCCAGACTTCTTCAATGTCATTTTAGTTTATGCAAGTTCAGGATATAGCTTCCACAGTCTAATTTCCAAATTGTCATCTATATGACTGGTGAACACTAGTGATTGGGTTAAATCCAGCATTACAACAAGCTCAGGGATTAGAAATGAAGAAGTGTAGATAATTATGGAAGAACTAGGGAAGATACTTCAAGCATCCCTAACTTGAAAGTACTGAGTATCAGTTGTACTAGTAAGAAGAAGATACATTATTCTTTACCATTTTAGGGCTTTTAGCATCTAAGTGTTGTTGTGTTTTGTCCTTCCCTAACTGAGGTAACTGCAATATATGTGGATGAATTATTTTTTATAACATTTCTCTTTGAACCAGAATTATATAAGGTAATCAGGCATCCCTGACTCCAGTCTTCTAGGGTATGGCCTGTGAGTATAAAGTCCAAAGGTGCCAGAAGTTTAATAACTCTTAAATAATTAGTATTGAGGCATTTCATATATTTGAATGAAAATTTTGAGTATGGAGACCATAAAGGTAAAACATCATTTGTTATTACTATCTATATCTATGAAAGATAAAATAGGTGGATATCCTCTAAGAATGGTATTCTTCTTAATGATGTAGGATTATAGTGTTTTGATAACAAAATCAATATTTTATATATTATAAAAACATAAAAATAACAGTTGATTTATCAAAATAGGTTTATTCTATTGATGGCACATAAAAAGGAAATCTTTTAAAATGAAAAAATAGCTCAACACATTATAATTCTTCTTGTGTTCTTTTATTACTGAGACTCAAGAAAGAAAGGTGTATTATCAATTAAAGAACACATATTCTTTTCCTTTCAGAGCATTTGTAATTATATAAAACTACTGGTTCCTTTTTGGCTTCCAAATGTGTAAATTTATCAGTGATAATTATCCTTAACATAATACAGCCTACTTATTATAATCAAAATATGACTCCTAAAGGCACCTTTATAATGAGGGTAGAGTGCATTAACTCTTTTACAAAGCTGTCTTAAACCTGAAAGACATTAAAGCCAATACAAAGTAAAATTAAGGGCTAGATAATCAGAAAAAAAAGAGCATTACTAACGTTGCCCAAATAGCAATTGTGAGCATTCCACTGCGGCTGTGTATCAAGTAAGAACCTGTTCTTTGTATCACTTCACTTTCAACAATGGATCTTACCAAATAAAATATATTCATGATAGTTTCCTATAAAATCCTACAGAGAAATTTTTCTGCATAACATCAAATATTCTATTACAGAACCATAAATATTGTTTTCATGAACCGTATATCTGACCTTGAAAATAAGGTCAGAATTCAAAGTTATTATATTTTAATATCCTGAAAGAATGCCATGAAAATATATAGTCTCTTGTTACTGCCTGATTGTTAAATCTGATGGGGAAGTCATGAAAATAAATGTTGTATTGCATCACCAGAGCTTAAATGAATTTGCACGGGTCTAAAAAGAACCCCTCAGAAGCCAAAATGAAATGCAGTAAATAGCATGAGAGATTCTCTTTGGTTTGCTTCTGATTTTTATTTGTTTTCACAAGAATGGGTATTTGTGGTGCAATTCCTGGGCATATTTCATGTAAGGCACTGCTTGTGTTTGTGTAGAATAGAAATTAATGGAACAACAGAAAGAAAGAATATGGGTCACCGATTTGGTCTCAATTGTGTTAAGAGTCATAAGACTATTAATTGTGTAGTATACGTCTACATGTGTGCATATTACGTAGATTTTTGAAAAAAAAATCTACATGGTTCCAATATGTTTTTTTCTTTGATCACACTATTTGTAAAATCTTATTATATATGATACTACTTTATGTTACGTCCCACTTTAAATAAGTGCAACCATATGAGATCTCTGTAGACTATAAAGAAGATGCAAAGTCCTCTTCTCAAAAATCTTCAGAAAACATAACATCATGGAAATGGCCATTGTGATATCCTAGGCCTACCTCAAGATTAAATGATTCTCTAATCCAATCACATGTACATAGATAAAATGCGTAACATGTGCAAGTTATATGTAAGTTATGAATCATAATCATGACTAATGATAAAACAAACATCAACTTTAGAAATAAAACATCACTCTCTGGTGAAGATACTCATTTCTTCCCTAATTCCATTCTCATGCTTTCCCCTCAGAGGTACTCATGATTTTGAATTGTTTCCCTATTTACTGCTGTGATTATCAGTTGTCACAATACATATATCCCTAAACAATATTTCATGCAGTTTTACCTATTTTTAAACCTGATTTTAACATGGCATTATACAATACATGTTATTAAGCAATTTATTTTTGTTCAGCCAACAGTACTTTTCTAAAATCTGCATATGTTGTTGAACAGCTTTTGGTCAATCTTCATCAGTGCTATATAATTATATTCCATTGTATGACTATGATATGTTATATTTTATACATTATTCTATGACGGGTATTTGGGAGGTTTCCAGGTTTTTGATATTACAAACAATACCACTGTGAATATCTTCATACCTGTCTGTATGGGCACAGGTGTGGAAGTTTTTTCTAAGGTCCATACCTGTTCGGTTTTAAAAGATAATGTCAAATTGCTTTCACTGTGTGCATATAGCATTTTTTCCCTCACCAGGAATGCTTACCAGGTCTTACTGCTTTATATCTTAGCCAATGTTTGGCATTGCATGCATGGGTAATAATACTAGATCCATTAAAAGTGCAATGCAACAATACAGAAAGTTGATTTATAGGGTTTCATATTCTACAATGTAACTCACATTTAAGAAACTATCACTTGAAAAGGCTACAAAATATTCCTCACAATTCAAAATACTTGCGTGTGTAAGACTAGATTTTCTTCATAAGCATATAACAACAAATTAAATACAGAAGTAGATATAAAAATCCAGCTGCTTATTAAGCCAGACATTAAAAAGATTTGCAAAATGTAAAATAATGCTACTCTTCTCATAGAATTTTGTTTTGAAAAATACAGTTTTTCCATGAAATCTTTTTTTATGTTAAAGGGTAGTAGACTTATTTTTTGAAAGACAGTGAAATATATTTTTATTTCTGTTCATAATCTCTGTACATTATGTATATTTTAATTAAACTACTTCAGAACACCGTTTACAGAAAAAATTGTTTTCTAATAAATTAATATATATTTAAATTTTTTGCAGTATTAATTTATAATAAAATAAATATCAATAGATATAACCCATGAAAACAAAAGCTATTTTGCATCCTCAATAATTTTTTGTTTTGCTTTGTTTTTGTCAGCTTTATTAAGATATAATTTACAAAACTAAAATTTATCAATTTTAGCCATATAATTCAGTGGTTTTGCCAAATGTGTATTGTTGTGTAACTATCACCACAATCATAACACAGAATATTTCCATCACCCCCAGAAGTTCCTTAATCTCCTATGTAACAGGATAGACAGTTTTGCCTTTTCTAGGATTCCATATCTTTTGCACTTTGCATCTGGCTCCTTTCACTTAGAATGTTTTTGAAATTCATGCATGTTGTTGCATCTATCTGTAGTTTGTTCTTTTTCTTGCTGAGTAATGTACTATTGTTTAGCTATAACATAACTAATTACACATGTATCAGACGATGAACATTTCAGTTCTCTCTGGTTTTTTGGCTCTTAAGACTATAGATTCTATAAGCATTCACGTGCACATCTTTGTGTGAATATATATTTTCCTTTTGAGTAAAAAACCTAATAGTGGAGTTTCTGGGACATATGGTAAATGAAATCATAACATTATAAGAAATTCCCAAAATGTTTTCCAGAGTGATTTACCATTTTGCATTCTAACTAGCAATGGATGAGCTTCAGTTCAAAACATCTTTCTCCAACACTTGGTTTTGTCAGTCTTTTTCATTTTAGTCATTCTAGTGTATATTTAATAGCATTTTAAATTTCAAATTTACATTTTCCTGATGACTAATTATGTTGAGTATCTTTTCGTGTGTTTATTTGCCTTTTCTCTGTGCTCTGGTGAAATATCGCTATACATCAAAATTTTTATTGGATATTCTTGAGTTTTAAGGGTTATTTATATATTTTGGATGTAAGTCCTTCACTGGATATATGGTTTGTAAATACTTTCTCCCAGTCTATTCCATTTTTTTAACAGTATCTTTAGAAGGACACAAGTTTTAAATTTTGATGAAGCCTAAGTTACTTTTTGTGTCCTACTCAGGAAATCTTTGCTCACTCAAAGCCACTTAGACTTTCTTCAGTGTTCTCTTCCAGAAGTTGTGTTGTTTTCCCTGTTACGTTTAGGTCCTTGACACATTTAGCGTTAACTTTTAAACACGATGTGTGATAAGGCTGAGAATTTATGTTTCTGCATTATTCAGTTATTCCACCACAGCTTTTTGAAAAGACTGTTCTTCCCCATTGAATTGCCTCAGCACCTTTTGTTGAAAATCAATTGGTGATATATGTGTGTGTGTATTTATGGATTCTTTATTCAGTTCCATTGATCTACATGTTTTCTTGACATCAAACTATATTATCTTGATTATTATAGTTTTATTATAAGCTTTAAAATCATAGAGTATAAATTTTCCAACTTTGTTGCTGCTTTTCACATTTGGTCTGTTTTAGATCCATTGCATTTACATATAAAATCTTAGTTTTTGAGTTCCTACAAAAAAGTTATTTTAATTGGAATTACTTAATCTATAATTAATTTTGGGAACAACTATCATTTTTAACAATATTGAGTCTTAGATCCATGTTTATTATTGCTATGTTTATTTGTGCTTTTTAAGATTTCTTTGTATATTTTATTGAACAAGTCAGGCATATATTTTGTTAAATTTACCCCTTGAAAATTTTTCTATTTTAATGACATTTAAATGATACTTAAAATGTTTTAATTTATAATTTTTTGTTGCTGCAATATGGGAATTCAATAGATTTTATACATATATTGAACTTGTATCCTATAAAATTGCTAAGTACATTTTTTTAGATTTTGTAACATTTCATAGACATAGGATTTTCTATATAGACATTCATGTCATCTGTACATAAAGACAGTTTACGTATCTTTTTCCAATTAAATGTCTTATTCCTTTTTCTTGTATTATTTCCAGTGCCAGGACCTTTAACACAATGTTGAAGAGGTGGTGAGAGTAAACACTCTTGCCTTTTTTCTGATCTTAGGGGAAAGGCTTTAGTTCTTCACCACTGAGGATAATTCTTTCCGTGCTGGTTTTTGCAGATACCTGGGAAAGAGCCTGAATTAGTATTTCTGTGGTGCTGACTCACTGGCTGGGAGTGGACCGTGAAAAATCTAGTCTCTGTCTTAATGAGATGATGGATTTCAGAGGCAGAAGCTGGGGCCATCATCAGTCCATCATGCTCCCTGCAGTCAGGGATCTGAGAGCTGCAATCTGATGGTCACCTCAGATGGAAAATTTTGGGGAGGTACTTAGCATTCTAGGATCTAATTTATATTTAAAAATCAGGACTCTGTGGAGAACAGATTATAGAAAGGCTACTGGGGAGGTGAGGACATCATTCGGTTGCTGCAGGTGAGAGATAGTGATAACCTGAATTAATAATAATGGTGGATGTTGTAAGATTCGGGATAATTGTGAAGGTAAGGCTGAAAGGATTTCCTGATGCATTTGATGGAGGATAACAAAGAAAGTAGAAGGTCAAAGTTAAATCCCTTTTTTTTTTTTTAAACTTGAGGTGCAGGACACTGGGGGATAAGTAGGTTTGGGGGCAACAAATCAACAGTTCAGCCTTGTACATGTAAGTTTTAAATGCTTATTAGAGATATAAGTGGGGCTATTTGAAGGCAATTGCATACATTGGTGAGAGTACACATCTAACCCTCGTGGGCCTATCAGAGATGAACGAACAATAATAGAGGATGTACAGCATTATGCCCTCCTGAGACCAGGGTAAGCACAGAAATGTCACCTCACAATTGTGGATTCCAGGTTAACTTACTCTATTTTACTGAATACTACTTTCATAACATTAATGTGCAGAAAAACTGAATGCAAAAAGTGACATTTAAATAATAGGCACAACCCCCAATTTTACAATGACCATTGTGTGAGGAGTTTGGCAAAATGTTTTTAAAATAAAAACAATTTTTTGATTTCCTTTGGCCATGCTCTGGTTTGACACAGTAATGAAAAGCTATATAATTGTATAACTATCTCAGGGTGGGATTTAAACTAATTTTTAAAAGTCCAGAAAAATCTGGATATTGCCTTGGCTACATTATCTCACTTGATATTTCAGCTGTAAAATGTTTTACTTGCTCAATATTAAATTCAAGAATGCAAGGATCACATGGTATTTAGTTCAAGGGAAGACCCCATGGTATTGTGAAATGTACTCTCCTGCTTCAGGATAGCAGCAAAATGTTTTGTTGTAGCAAGTTCAGAAAAATAAACTCAAAGGTACTTTAAATTCCCCTTTAAGCATGGCAGGATGGAATCAACAACTTCACAAATGTAGGAACTGATGTAAATATGGAGATTTAAAGGCCACCATAGTGCAGTTAAAAATTTAAATTAATGTCTAACTCACTTATTTAATGACAAATCACTTAGTAGATTGGGCAAATTTCCATGTGGCAGGTAAGAATACAAGACATTTCTTTCTGAACAGTATGCTAAATACTCTAAAACATTATGTACCACATTTTGTTGGGAACACAAAGCAAGACTATTTTCTCCCATAAAAATTCAAATCCTGTAAGTTAGTGTTAGTCTACGCCTAAAATATATTGCATTCTCATTTCCTTTCCTTAGTTCTACTTCAAGTTCATGTAGTTGGGTGCTGATAGATAAAATGTAGATGATTCCACCAAAACATTATTTATTATTGCCATGTATTATGAGACCATCATTTTTGTTGAAACACTGGAGTATTTAATGGATGCAGACAGCGGTAAGGCTTCATCACCCTAATATTATTTTAGGAAATCCAATTCATTTTAGGTACTTTCACATCTGTGATATCATTTTCACCCTTATAATAGACATCTGTGTTAATATTATTAAAGTTGTTAAAACCTATACTCATGTAATGAGAAAACTGAGACCCAAGTAGTTGAAGTATCTTTCTGAGCCATACTTCTATCAGAGTTGAATCAGTGTCAAAGCCAGAACTTACTATTTCAAGTTTGGCTCTGATTCCACTACACCACTTCCAAGACTTCTATAGGGAAAATTTTCCATATTGTTATTAAGGTATACTTTTCATACAGTACATTTTTTTTAGTGTACAGTTCTGTTAAGTTTTGACAAACAAATGCATTCAGGTACCCAGCACTATAATCCACATGTAGAAGAGTTTCATCATGTCTCCAAATTTCCCCCTGCCCTGTGTATACAATCCTGCTTTCCATTCCCAGTCCATGGCAACTGCTGATCTGTCTTCTGTCCTTACAGTTTTACCTTTTCTAGAATGTTGTATACACTAACCATATAGTATACAGCCTTCTGAAGCTGGCTTCTTTCACTTAACATGGTAGATCTGATATTCATCGATGTTACTGGTATAACATTAGTGCATTCTGTGTTTTTGCTGAGAAGTATTTCATCACTGAGTGTTTATCCATTCCTAAATTGAGGTATGACACTAGGAACATTCACATAATGTTTTGTGTAAAGAAATTTTTCTTCTCACTTGGGTAAAGACCTAGGAATGGAATTTCCGGATCAGATGATAAGTGTAGGTTTAACCTCACAAAAGACTGAGAAACTGTTATTCAAAGTAACTATACCACTTTATCTTCCCATCAATGATGTATGTGAGTTCTAATTACTCTGCATCGTCACTAGCACTTGGTACGGTCACTTTATTTTTAAAGACATTCTAAAAGGTGTGCGGTAGCGTCTTCTGAATTTAATTAGTTACAATAAAATTTTAATTGGCTTCCTGAAAGAGGCTGTGGGTAGTCCTTATATGGAAATCTTACATTGAAGTCTTTCATTTTCGTTTTGGAAAGTTTGGTTAGATGCCATGTTAATCAGTAATCGAATACTGGGATTAAGTTTGTATTCCATCTATCTTCTTCCCTGTTGCTATGGGTGTGTCATACATAAAATGGTAACCACACTGAAGAAGGGGAGAAAAAGGGTAGGACTTTCATAATAAGCAACTTATATAACTGGATTTTGAATATTCAGGAAGTTGTCAAAGGGATTGTAGATTTTCTTTATATACTTGACACATATAAATATAACTTACTCAAATAAGAATAGTTTTCCCTGACAATGAGGGAACATACTTAGGGAACAGATCTTAGAAAAGACTTCATAGGTAGACACATAAAAGAACAAACACCCATTAAAAGTTTCTCTTTTTATGAACTTCAAAAAGAAGATTTTTTTTTACATGAAAATCTACTAAGTTCTACTATTTGGGAATGGATTACCAAAATTTATGGTTGTATTAAAGGCTTGCACATCTTGAGAGACATCTTAGTGAAAGCATAGCTTATTATAATCCCCCAGAAGAGAATACAAAGAGCAAAACACTTTTTAAACTATCTTATAAAGAATTTCTCTAGGATCCATGGGGAAAAGTTTATAGAAAATGCCGTACAAATGCTACTAGCCACCTATTGAATTTTTAGTCTTGCATTTGTTTTGTAGTGAATACACATCAATTATGTAAGCATAACCCAAATCACTGTGCTTAAATTAAGTCTTATACGTATAAAGCATAAGTGTATGTAAATTATATTTGGGTTGACCACTTTTTGAAATATTTATGTATGAAGTGGCATACAAAGGTACCAGAACAAAACAGGTAAAGAGGTGGAAAGTCAGATTTTAAACAAATGCTTATTTTAAATTTAGTAAGAGAATTAATACAAAAATGATTTTATCAAAATTTAGTAAAATATGACTGCCCACTCTCAAAACAAAAACTGTATAGGTGATTTAAGACAATGTGTCACTCCTTTTGTTTCTAGAAAGTGCCAGGGTATGTATCTATGTATCTATGGGTAGGTTTGTTTTTAGTTGATTGCTTGAATCTGTGTCTAAAATTTTTCTTAAAAGAGTTATTATTTGGGTGCACTCAAAACTTTTATACTCAGTTCTATTCCAATTAGTGCAATTGTGAAGGGGATAGCAGAGTGGAGGTGGTTTATCCTCCTGTAACAGAAGGGCTTGTACTAGAAAGGCAGGTAATTTGACTTGCGTTTGTAGTTAAGAGTTTTGCTAAATTGTGTGAATCATCTAAGAATGGACTACCTCTGTGTTTCTCTGATGTCAGTTATTCACATATCACCTTCAAGATTTTCGTCATATCCATGTGCCATTTTTGCTATTACTTAATATTATTTTGTCAACAGTTTTGAAAACTTATATTCTAACTTTATCCTCATCCCAAATAGTAGTAGCTATGAAATCATGTATATGAAATTTGACTCATAATTTTTTCTAATTTGGATTAAAATAAACACATTTTGCTTACATAAAATGTGTTTGCCTATGAACAAACTAATCTCCCATATCACTAATAATACAGCATGAAATTTGTTTCAACACTAGTATCTTTCCAAATTATGTTAAAACCTAATTGATATTATAAGATATTTAAGATTTAATTATGTAGTCTTTTATTTCAAGGAATAAGTTATTTTTATGTGTTCAAAATAAGAGTCAAAATAGAAAATAAAGTTTATATAAGTTTTTCATTTTTTATGTTCACATGAAATTACATGTGTGTAATAAAACTTTTTATTACCACGTTTTTTTACAATATGAAAAGATGTTTAGGTGAGTGAAGAACAATTTTCCGAAATAAAGAATGGTTTTATAGGGTAACATTATATTGGTATTTCAATTTATTAAGACAAAACTTATCTTTGCCACATTCTTGGACAACTAGGGAATCCCAATTTTGATGAATTTTTATTAATTAAAGATGCTCCATATTTTATGTATATTCAAAATCATTATTATGAGTATTCAAATTATTAATGTAACATACATATTTCTAAATATGATCATGAGCATTTTTACTTAACGCCTAGTTTTAATTACTTTTATTTAGAATGCAATATTCTTTCGTAAAGCTTGTATTTTAATGAGAACTTCAAACTTTGAGAAATCTTAGGTAATCATTTTTTTTCCAAATCGCCACATAAAAGCTAGAACTGTCAAGGGGAGAAAAGATCATGAAAAACGTTCAGACATCCCTGGGAAGACCTGATTTTAATGCCTTAATAAATAATTGAGTATAACATAGTAGCCTTCAAATTTTACTTAGCACCACACTTCTAGCGCCATAGCTCCATCTGACCCTATAAAAATGCTGCCGATAGCTCTGTTTACTAGAATTTATTGCTACCACGATGGAAAGCCACAATGCTATGAAACTAGTAATGCAGCAATATGCAACCTCAAGCCCAATAACGTGGCTATATTTTGAAATCATTAAAATGAAGATGAGGAGTAAGCTAAAGACTGATTTTGTGATTGCTATTAAGATATCGAGTAGTTCTTAAAATATACATCTGGGTGAGCGTGTATAAATAACTTGCTTATTAGTGTCTTTAAAAACTGCTCTGATGGGAAGGGTGTTTTCTTCCCCTGGTGATTTCCCAGTTATTTAAAAAATATTCTGTGATTCATCAAGTAATCAGATAAATTTCTGGTTTTCACTATTGTGATTATAAATATATATAGCCTTCTACATTTTTTTCACTAATCTTCAGGTGTTACTTATGTGAGATATTTTAAATGTTTTGAACTGAGTAATGTTCCCTTTATAACTTTTGGCATATATCATGCATCTGCTTCAGGTTATTGTGGGGCATTTCATATCAATGAAATTTATTGTTCTAGGCAAACTTCTTTAATGGTATATATTCAGATGCACATATATTAACATGTTTTATATGTATATAATCTCTTTGATAGCTAAAATTCTTGATTTGTATTAACTGATTCTATCAAGATGTGAATTAAAACGTCTTTGTATCTATGAACATGTTCATTATCCACAGGACAAAGTACAGGCTTTGTCTAGTTTACAGAAATACAAATCCATTGAATCATATTAAAATCTAAAATTTCAGAAGGGAATTTATTTTTTAGGATACATATTTCACACACTTCACACTTGATAGCCACCCTCTGTCTATTTAAAAAGGTTGAGACTTTATCCACCTCTGCTTCCTGCCTTTACTTACTGCACATTAGTGGCACTAAATGGGCAAAGAGTGCCCTTCACAGACCACTTAGTTCAGCTCCATTGCTCTATGCCCACTGATGCATATAAGTTGTATTTTTACAAAATGTTATGGAGAGGTTTATTATTTGATTTTCCTTACACTAGGGAGAATTGATGTTATCATTCTGGGGACATCTTGACATTTTATTTCTCTTTTCACTCTAAATTGTCTCAACCACACCCATGGCTTCAACTACTATCTATATTAACCAAGGGCTTTCAAAAATAAAATGTTCTTTTCTGACAGTGCTTAAGCTACAGACTCTCTATTCTGCACTTCTTTGCAACAACTTAAACTTAGTATTTTTCTAAACCCACGACCTTCTCTCCTCAGCCTTAATCTACTGCTCCCCTGGTCTCTTTCTGAATTAATGGTATCCTGCTGCCCTTGAATCCTCTCTCTTTCCTGCACTAATGCAAAAGTCTTCCATTGGCTTCTCTGGTTTGTCTTGTATTCTTCAATTCCTTTACCTATACTACAACTGGAATGTGATCTACCTAAAATACAGATCTTAACCTACCGTTTACTACTTTAGGAAAATCCCGACATTTTCAAACATCTATGGATTAAGTCCAACCTGGGCAATACTGGACACTCTGTTTCCCTGTTTCTCTTACCGGCTCCCTTTGCTTCTGGATAGGCTCAGTCATTGGGAGACACTGGTGGCGGGTAGGGGCAAGACTTGGAGGCACGTTGGAAGAAGAGAAGAAGTCAGGAGAGAAATACCTCCTCTTTTGTCTTTAAAATGGCTGCAACTCCTTTGTGGTGTCAGCTGCCAATGGGATAGATAGCCCAGACTTTGCTGTGGCAGGGGTCCCTCCTCTCTTTCTTGGACCTCCAGCCCTAGGATAGTAATGATTTCTTTCAATGGCTAATCTCTGGACTACATCCCATTCGTTTTCTGTCCTCTCCTCTCCTCAATCACCTTTTGAATTAATTTGTTATCCCTCTATTTAACTAACTGGAATGAACGCCCTTTCACGGACTGAAACCTGCTTGATAAAATCTTTGGGCATCTCTCAAACTTATCTCAGTGGTTAAAAAAGATATGGAGTCTTGGGAGCCAGATGGTCCTCATCTTTATAATCATTAGTGATCTTGGACAGAAGAGACTCTCGGAGTCTATTTTTCCTCATCTCAGTGGCTGGGAATTATAATATCTGCCTCACAGGTTGGTGTGAGGATTAAAATAGAATTAGATAATTTGAGAATATGCTTTCAGCACAGTACCTGGCACCTGGTAAGCACTCACTACCTGTCAGTTGTTGGTTCATGAGGGCAAAAATGGAATCAGTGATATTTAGCACTAAAGTCTTAGTGCCTAGCTGCATATACCTAATAAATACCCAATAAATATTTGTTCAATGAATCACCAACCTCTATATTTAAAAGATGCCTCTGTTCCTCCATCCTCAACGACTTTGTCTGAGGCCATCGTGTTCTCCTACCTGAATGACTGCAATGACTTCTCTACTGCTTTTCTGGCTTCCCATCTTTGAGTCCCGTCCCATCAATTAGAATAATCTTTCAAGTTAACAGATACCATCTATATATTTTAAACATTTTCCTAGCACCTTCAAGATGAACTGTGAACTTCTCAGCATGACTTATGTCCATTTTTTCTTCTGAATTCTTATAATGCTAGGCTCACGTGTTTTCCATTTTCTCCCCTGCTTTATGCTTTACGTAAAATTTCTCCTGTGAACTGTACCTCCTTTTGCTATTATTTTATTTGTACTTGCTAATTGTTTTCCCAGTGATACTCTTCTTAGTTTGCAAGTAATTCTAACTTTGCTTTTACTCAATAACTCAGCTCAGTATATGACTTTCTACAGATTTTCCTTGAATCCCCTCCATGTGCCCCCAAGGCTGTCATTTCCTGATTACATGCAAATCTCCCCCAGTTGATAGTATGCCCCTTTTATCTAGGTGTTTAGTATATTGGCTGGCATATAGCTGTCACTTGATAAATGTTTGCTTAATAAGGAATCAAGAAAGGGCTGAGACTGGGCTCTTACATAATGCCAAAAGATGCCTCTTTTCTAAGTAAATCAGTCTGTTAATCCACCTCTCTGAAATGGGTTATTCAACCAAATCTTCTCCCTTACTTAAATAATCATATGGAATCTTTTGCTGAAATTCAGATAAACTGTTTTTACCACAGTTCTTTGATATATTAATCTAGAAACCCTGGCAAAAAAATGGTAATAAACCTCTTCTTGTTACTTGTTCCTAGTGAATACATTCTTTGGTCTTCATGAATTTTACTGCATTCAAAGTGCTCACAAATTATCATTTTACTAATTCACTTTAAAATCTTAGTTTCAATTATACAAGATGACTAAGTCCTAAGGAACTGCTGTACAACACTGTGTGTACAGTTAATGATATTGTATTGTGCACTTAAAAATTTTTAAGAGGGTAGATCTCTTAAGTGTTTTTACCACAATAGAAAACTAAAATTAAAAAAATACAAAATTAGCACCAAATTTCATTGGCTTTTTTTCACCCCATCTTCTTATTCCTTCTGTAAATTAAATTTTCTCAACATATTTGAGGAAGTTTGTGGTTTCTTAAGAGTAACTGACATCTCCTCATCTGTGTATTACCACAATGCCTTGGAGTAAATTTGCCTTGGCAGTGAAAGTTAAACTCATTTAGATCAGAGAAGTGGTCTTGCAAAATTTCTTTGCTTTTTTTGGATTTCAGTTATTTTTAATCAATGTTGATTTACACTTTAGTCCAAAGTTCAAGTCCTTCACAGAGAAGATTGATTCTAATTCTTGTGTTGTAGAAATGATGCATCCTGACTTCTTTCCCTGCCCGTGATACACACACACACACACACACACACACACACACACACTCTCTCTCTCTCTCTCTCTCTCTCTCTCTCTCTCTCTCTGACTCATTTAACCTTAATATTGGAGAAGAGTAGTGGAAGACAACTTCTCAAATATTTTTCCTCATTAATGGCAATTCTAAAAATTATCAGAGAAGCAGAGTGCCAGTTTTCCTTTGATTTTTCTTCAGTTTCAAGGCACTTATGAAAAGAGCTAACAGACTGCTGAGGTAAGAAGTACTCACCGATCAAGAATTTCAGTGCAAGATCTTGATGACCTAAAATATGTAAGATATTTTTTACACCTATGTAGAAGAAATGAATTTTGCTTCTAGATATCATGTGTGTGTGAACTGAATAGCTGTGAAAAATCTCATATCTTTCCTAGAGTGATTACATGCCTTAAAGAAGGAAGATGTGAAGGAATTACAGGAAAATAAATATAAACAATACTATTGTCCTATATACTCTGGGAACTGCAAAATTTTGGGCATTCCATAAATATTGTCGACTGACTAGAGAGTGAATTTCTATCAGTGCCTGGCAACATAGTCCAGCTCATTTGACTTACCGAACTATATAAAAAGATTACATTTAAATCTTTTTTATTATACTTAATGTTCTGTTATTTTTTTAAGCACCTCAAAGTTTTGCTATAAATAAATGTTTGGCTATAAATTTTTTCCAGGGAGAAATAACCAGCTCTATTTAATTTTCACTAGAGATAAATAATACCACAAAGCTAATTAAAATAAAATTGAATCAAAAAGGTTTTTAATGAATTAAAACTTATTATAAAAGTGAATGATTCCCTGTTTGTTTTTTAAATATATTTTTTGCATATGAAAAACCTGTATGTGCTTCAATTTCAGTAATCAATGGAATCAATATGTTTGTTTTATTGTCATATGTGTACCTCATGGTTGTCATATTTAAGTTGGCAACTTTATTCTATGTTATTAAGGCACTGCTACAGTTAAAAAGTAACTATCTGAGACTCATGGAGCAATCCTTTAAGTTGCCTTTGAATTGCATAGTGTCTAGAATATGGGGATCATTAGAGAATTACTGATCTCTTTATATGAGTAATAGACAATGGAACGCATAAATTTTAAATTATATAAATACTAAATATTTATATAATTATTGCTCATTCATAAAATTCATTTTGTGTCTTCTAACAATCCTCATACTAGGACATGTATAATAATTATTAAGATTTTAATTTTTAATATTCAGATAAATTACAATAAATCCATGCCTTATTTGTTAATTTTCCTGATTAAGAAACGTTTATTCAATGTAGAAAATATGGATTACTGAAAAAAGTATTTAAAAAATGAAATCACCAGTAATCCCATCTCTTTAAAACTGATTTACGAGTTTAAAATATGTGTTTACTTATACATATATACACATGCACGCAGATATTATTTATATTGTAAAACCTTTTTAGTGACTTGACGTTTGAGGGTTATATAGTTCTTATTTAGATGTGTCTAATTAATTTTACCAATAATTTATTGAGTAACAATTAGGTACCTTAACATAAAGTAGCTCCAAAGGATGTCAAAAGTCGTAACTTAAAAAGGTTTCCAAAGTCTAATGTTTTTTATAATGCTCTGGGGATAAATACAGTTAAATAGTTTTTCTCTGAAAAACTTCCCAGAGGTGTTAATATGCTACTACTCATTGTGAATTTCCAAAGGAGACATAATGCAGTGTTTCCCAAGTTATTTTATCATGGAAGCCTGCTCTTTTTCTCCAGGATCATCTGATGTAGGCTTCTGGCCAGTTCTTCAAAGAGAGGTTAGATCCTGAGAGTAAATTGTTTAAATAATTGATTTAACTGTTAGTGTGTTGTTCAGGCATTCTGAAATATAGTTTATCTTTCCTGGATAGACCAAAATTTCGACTTGTGGTTGTAGATTTGGCTTTGGTTTAATTTTAGTCACATCTTAACCACTAGTATTAACCCAGTACTGCTCCTGATATGTATTATGAAAAAAAAATAAATGTACATTGATTATGTAAATATAGAATAATGATTATGATTATGAAGAGAATAATAATAATTATGGTGATAAGTAGTAGTAGGAGGAGGTTATCCTTCATTTAGTTCACAAATACTACAGTAGGAATCATATATAATGTTATTTAATCTTCTAAATCACTACCCCCTTGGCATAGGCACAGACACAGTTCAAAGCTATGGTGGCTTGAGGCTGAGATGCTGAGTGTAGTTCCTGGGGAAGGAACTAGGCAGTGCCACTCTGGCTGCTTGGGTGTGTGCTGCCTCTATAAGGCTCCCTGCAGAAACAAACGCTAAACGCTATTTTTGCTTTTCACTTTTTTTTTTTTTTTTTTGTAAAAGTGAAAATACTCCTTGGATTTCTTTCGGTTAGCGAAAACAGGTACTAATGTAGGTCTTACATAAAAGCAAAGTGGCATAAAATGAGCATACCTGTAGTCTCAAGCTACTTAGAATAATGGACTCACACAAATTGCTAAATTGGATTGTTAAAGCGTTCACAAACCTCATTAATGAAAGTGGAGACTAAATCCTAGAAAATTCAAATGACTAAATGGCTCAAGTTCTGATTGATATCTTCAAAACAGTCATTCACATATTTTCTTATAACCCCTCTTCAAAAGGTAAGCTACTTGAAAACAACTTGTGTCAGGAATTTTGCACATGTGAAACTCACATGCTTCACATGTTTTGAAAAGGCCAAACCCCAAGAAGAGAGTCTGTTATAGGTTCTGTAAACAGCAATGATTTTTCAGCTGTGGGTCACAAACCTTTAGGAGGTCAGAGGCATTGCATATATGGATTGTATGTAAAATTTTTGTTGAATTAGAAAAATTAAGTAAATTAATAGAGTCTAACAACTCTAATGGAATAAATATTTCATAAAAATGTATTTCATTTTTGTTCAAAAGTTTGAAAAATACTGTGTAATTTGCCTTTATTATTTTCTGGGTCTATGTAATCATCATAATTGTGGAGAACACTAAAAAGAGGAAGATAGAATCTCCTTCCATGTGAATGGAATGGAAGCTAGGAGTTAGATTATTCTCTAAACATTATTTATGGGCCGAGATTCATATCACTTACTGTAGCCATTTTTATGTGAATTGAAACAACAAGTGGTTCATTATTTCTAGTGTCATTGGCTTGTTTGTTCCAAGATTAATTTAAAAATCCAATATATGTACAATTTTTGTCCTAATCGCCTATGTGGGTAAGACAAAATTATATTTGGGAATTAGCAGTGCTTATTTGTATCACTTTCATTGGGTATTTCTTTATATTGTTTTCTACTAGAACTCTTTCAATTTTGTGTTTGAGTACTCCATTTTTAAAATTAAATAATTTATCTAGTATAAATACTCTTATAATTAAATATTTCATCCCCTCAAGTTTTTTGAGGTAATGTAAGAAAAAAAGATATTCTGAATTACAAAACTTTTCTCAGTTCATAAAAACATAATAATATCATATTAAAATTAGTAAGCTAACCTAAACTATTGAGATCACAAACTTAAATGTATGGTTATACATTTAACATATAACATGAGAATGCATGTTTTTCCTTCTTTCCAAAATGCTATCTTTGGGGGGAATAATTATTTTATTGTGTGTTATATT
>NC_041218.1:25781938-25803365 GCF_002837175.3 Physeter macrocephalus
GTGAGCCATGGCCACTGAGCCTGCGCGTCCGGAGCCTGTGCTCCGCAACGGGAGAGGCCACAACAGTGAGAGGCCCGCATACCACAAAAAAAAAAAAAAAAAAAAAAAAGCAGAGTTGCTCACAGACATAGTTCAAAGCTATGGCAGCTTGATGCTGACATGCTGAGTGCCCTTCTTGGGGAAAAAGCTTGGCGGTGCCTCTCTTGATGCTTGGGGTGGAAGCTGTCTTTATAAGACTTACTGCAAAACCAACACTGAATGCTATTTTTGCTTTTTTTTTTTTTTTTTTTTTTGTAAAAGTGAAAATACTCCTTGGATTTCTTTCGGTTAGCGAAAACAGGTACTAATGTAGGTCTTACATAAAAGCAAAGTGGCATAAAATGAGCATACCTGTAGTCTCAAGCTACTTAGAATAATGGACTCACACAAATTGCTAAATTGGATTGTTAAAGAGTTCACAAACCTCATTAATGAAAGTGGAGACTAAATCCTAGAAAATTCAAATGACTAAATGGCTCAAGTTCTGATTGATATCTTCAAAACAGTCATTCACATATTTTCTTATAACCCCTCTTCAAAAGGTAAGCTACTTGAAAACAACTTGTGTCAGGAATTTTGCACATGTGAAACTCACATGCTTCACATGTTTTGAAAAGGCCAAACCCCAAGAAGAGAGTCTGTTATAGGTTCTGTAAACAGCAATGATTTTTCAGCTGTGGGTCACAAACCTTTAGGAGGTCAGAGGCATTGCATATATGGATTGTATGTAAAATTTTTGTTGAATTAGAAAAATTAAGTAAATTAATAGAGTCTAACAACTCTAATGGAATAAATATTTCATAAAAATGTATTTCATTTTTGTTCAAAAGTTTGAAAAATACTGTGTAATTTGCCTTTATTATTTTCTGGGTCTATGTAATCATCATAATTGTGGAGAACACTAAAAAGAGGAAGATAGAATCTCCTTCCATGTGAATGGAATGGAAGCTAGGAGTTAGATTATTCTCTAAACATTATTTATGGGCCGAGATTCATATCACTTACTGTAGCCATTTTTATGTGAATTGAAACAACAAGTGGTTCATTATTTCTAGTGTCATTGGCTTGTTTGTTCCAAGATTAATTTAAAAATCCAATATATGTACAATTTTTGTCCTAATCGCCTATGTGGGTAAGACAAAATTATAATTGGGAATTAGCAGTGCTTATTTGTATCACTTTCATTGGGTATTTCTTTATATTGTTTTCTACTAGAACTCTTTCAATTTTGTGTTTGAGTACTCCATTTTTAAAATTAAATAATTTATCTAGTATAAATACTCTTATAATTAAATATTTCATCCCCTCAAGTTTTTTGAGGTAATGTAAGAAAAAAAGATATTCTGAATTACAAAACTTTTCTCAGTTCATAAAAACATAATAATATCATATTAAAATTAGTAAGCTAACCTAAACTATTGAGATCACAAACTTAAATGTATGGTTATACATTTAACATATAACATGAGAATGCATGTTTTTCCTTCTTTCCAAAATGCTATCTTTGGGGGGAATAATTATTTTATTGTGTGTTATATTTTTCTAACCTTTTCACAATCTCCAGAGCATGAAATAATATTTCTTTAGAATGCTACCTTTGATATTAATGACAAACTGAGAAAAAGATAATTTTGTACCTTTAGATAATGGCATAAAATATCTATGTTTAAATAAAATTAGCATAAAGAAAAAAAGTCATTCCTAGCCATCCCCCAGTTGTCCAATGTGTTGGCAAAAAAAGTTCAAGTCAAGGACAAGTGGCTACTGTGCTTTTCTTTTTTTAATTTTAATAACTATAGAATACTCTGTATGTGTATAGTATAGTAATTTATACTTTAAAATATCACTGGAAGCAATAAATATCAATTATATTCTACCTTAATGTGACAGGCATCCCACAGGCACTGGTTTACTAGTTACTATTATTGATTAGTAGATATGTAAAGTTATTCATCTATTATTTAATCATTATTTA
Organism: Physeter macrocephalus; assembly: GCF_002837175.3. NCBI lineage: Eukaryota > Metazoa > Chordata > Mammalia > Artiodactyla > Physeteridae > Physeter > Physeter macrocephalus. Next base: position 25,783,953 of record NC_041218.1, read on the forward strand.
TCATTTATTACAATCTTAGTCCTTACTGTGTCCTAGGGACAATGTCCTTTAATTTTAAACACATGTGCAATAATTAACTGTAATTTCCATAAATACTTTAATTTCTACTGCTATTATTTATGCTAAAGGCACTATAGCAATATAAAAAAATGTACTTCTAGGGAGACCCCTATTCACTGGAAATAAACAGGAGAAGGGCACAGCACCATATACTTGAAATGAGAAAAGACTTTATATTTAGGTAAAAAAAAAAAAAAATCTCTAAAGAGGGTTGGAACTAATAAATAGCTGCAGAACATTTGGTCAACATCAAAAAGCATAAAGGAGAAAATTACATGCTGGGATCCTGGGTCAGACAACAATATTTCAAATTCCAAGCCCACTATTTACTTGCTCTGTAAATCTGGCAAGTTTTTTAGTCTTTCTGGGCCCAAGATTCCTCATCTGTATAATAAGAACCTTCCTTATAATGTTGTGATGAAAATTAAATGAGTTAACACAGGTAAAATGCTTAGAAGAATACCTGGTTCAATAGTAAAAATTCTATTTTAGTTACGAGGATCCAAAGATTATTACTTTCCTTCTAAAATGTATCTTAATTCTTGTCCTTCCTTCCTCCCTTTTCCCTAACTTCTTTCCTTTTTGGTCTCTCTCTCTTCACCCTTTATCTATAATGACATTTTGTAGTTTGCTTTTTTCAGACTGCTCATATGAAGTTTACATACATTCTTTAAAAAATCCTCTTGCGAATAAATGATTTTACATGATTTTAATTTTTAGTAAATGAGTAATATTTTAATTATAGATGAACTTAATTTATTCAACTCCCCTCCTCCTCGTTCCATTGTTGGACATTAGCTCTTCCTCTTAATTTTTAATTACTTTAAACAATGCTGCAGTAAGTATCGCTGTACATTAATCATCAATACTTCTGTAGCATAATTCTGATGTGGAATTACCATTTCAAATATAGTTTGAAATTTGAGGCTTTCAATGTAAAATACCAAATTGTCTTTCTGGAATGTTACTGATTTGCACACCCACTGACAGTGTATGTGCATACTGCTGCTAGTCGAATATTGTGACATTGGAGAGAAACTGAATGTACAATCAGACAATGGCCAGACCATACACAAAAATAGAATTCTGACCCACAACCTGCAGGAATCATCCTAGGAAGCCAACCTACTATCTGTAAGTCAGACATGTTAGAAAGTCAGACCTCTATCTCTGAAAGCCAGTCTAGGAAGCCAAACAACAGCCCTGTCACAATTGGCCCTGAATGACCGGGACTTGAAGAATAACCGACAGCTTTTCTAACTTTTGTCCCTGCTTCGAACTTAGAACCAACCAGAGAAAGCCAAATATCCACCCCTAACCTATCACCTAGGAACACCCACTTCTAGTTAGCCTGCCCACAATTTCCCCATGCTAATAACCTCCAACAGGGCATACCTGAAGTCTTCTCTTTTGTCTACTGTAAAGCTCTCCCACTCTTCTGCCTGCCTTTGAGGCTCTGTTAAATGAAAGTGGCAGTGGCTGGATCCCTTCCTCCCTCCCTCCTTCCCCCTTTCTTTTCTTTGTGCCTCCTTCCCTCCCTCCCTTCTTTCCTTCCTTCTTCCTTTTCAGTGAATTCCAAAGTATACCTAACCAACCAGACTGAAGGACCATTAAACTGAAATAAACTGCCCTGCGGGTTTGAATAGTATAGGGGAGACAAAACAAAGTCACAATTCTACTCCAGTTATAGATCCAAAGTGCCTCCTTAACCGAAATTCTATCAGGTTGTGTTGCCCATACTGAACACCATTTGGCTAGGGCAATAAAAAAGCTAAAGTACATATAAAGCCGTATTTCTCAATACCTCTCTGTTGCCTAATAGCTTAACACCATGTTTTTTTTGTGTGTGTGTGTAGATTTAGGGGTTTCTCCGGATTAATATTTTATTAACCAGTTTCACCGGTGTTTCTGTGATTACAAAAGTCATATATTTTCTCTGTAAAATGTCCATAGTTTACCGAAAAGCATTGAAAAAAACTTGTAATTCTATCATTCAGAGATAACAACCGGTAATACTTTGTTTTATAGCCTTTCGGACTTTTTCTACGCACATACATACATATACGTATATTACAAAAATTGAATAATACTGTAATAATGCTATTTTCACTTGTTCATCTTTCTATATCAAAACTATCATCTTCATGAATGGTCCCACTGAATCCTATTTTATGGACATGTATCATTAACGTGGACCCATCAAGTGATGGTGGCTGACTCCCTTGTTACAGAAAGCTCTGAATAAGTAAACTTTGCTGTTCTAATTTGGGCGATCTTCGTTTATTTCCACACTTGGTATAATTACTTTCATTTGTACTCTCTAAACAAAACAATGCTATTTATTTGATTAAACTGATATTTTTTATTTAAGAGTGAATGAGTATTTTTCATGCCATTATACCCTTTTATATTGATTTAATGTTTTCTTATTTTTATTTCAACTGCATTAAATTAATACATTATAATTTTAACCTATATTTTGGAACTATTTTTTCACTGATACAAAGGAGACTTGTTTTATTTTTCCTATTCATTTTTAATATGCATTATATTTTTAGTAACATTCTTGGGATGCCTAGGCAGAAAATTCTATCACCTGCAAATAGTTGTGTGTATCATATCCTTTAAGATACATTGGTTTCTTATCTTTATTCTTGTTATATTATTGTCTCAGTCTTCCAGAAGAGTGTTTTAAAAGTTGTGCTAGCAGCATTCTTATCTTGTCTCTCACCTAACAGAAATATCTTCAGAAAGTCACTGACGACTTTTGTGACATTTATCTACAGTTACTTTGAGATATATGCTGATAATGTACCCTTCTAGTCCTAGTTTATTAAGAGCTATTATCAGAAATTATATGTTTATCAACTATATTGGTACCTCTGGATAGGACAAATTCATACTCTGACCTATTGAAGTTGTAAAATATAATAATGGATTTCTTAATTTAAACATCCTTTGGTTCTTAAACCCTATTTGGTCCTTATCTGATGAATATGGTGCTAAATAAAAGTGTAGAGCCTTGGAAATTTTATTATGTGCTTATTTTCCTCTAAAATTTAAAAAACATGATCTACAAGTCCAAGTACCCCTTTTAGTATTTCTCTTCCAAATCTAGTGTCCATTTGTCTCTCAACAGGAGTTACAGAAGTTCAAGGAACAGTGGCAACATTTGGACAAAGTTTCACAGAAGTTGTCGATTTGTACTGGCTGTTCAATGAAATGATGGATATTCACAGAGAGAAGGGGGAGGAGATGGCATGAAATCCTAAAGGGTGATTTAGGGATTAAAAAATAGCAAAGGACGTAAGCAAAGACAGAACTCTGTTTTATATGTTCCATGAGCAATGATTAGATCTTTCAAAGAGGTCTAATCTAAGAGAAATTTATGAGAGAGATAATTGGAAGAACAGATGGATATCATACTGAGTATGGTGTTAAATACTGAGGAGTCTGACTTTTATACAGTAAGTGGTTTCTGAGCCAGGGATTGATACACAAAACAATATTTGAGGACTAGAACTCCTGTGGTTGTGTATGGGCTGAACTATAGGAACATCATCTAAAAGGAGGGAGATCAGTAAGAAAGTCACTGCAATCCTCTAAGGGTGATTTTTACATCTCTGCTGTATATGGAAAATCTGATTAAAAAGTTATCTATTTCCTCAATAATATAGTTGTTTATAATTAAAATTTGTGCATTTTGGATAGTGGTTTCCTAATTTTACCCTTGAGTTCTTTCAAACCTCTTGGGTAAATGTCAATCGGCCTATCAATTTATCTACATAAACAGACATTCCTAACAGGAGCCTTTAATTTTTTATTGGAATGTATGATGCCACAGAAATAACGTAACAGCTTATTTGCTACAGAGGAAATAGGGGTTGCCAGTGTATTATAAATGAAATTAAAGACATTTCACATGATTATACAGCCAGAATTTTCACTTTATGGTAAACTGAGATTCTTTTGATAATGCTCTTTCATACTAAATATCTAAATATAGGAAAATCAAACATGATTTTAGTTAACAGCTTGTGAATGCTTCTGCTGTATGTATATTAGCACAGTGTGAAGCCATTCCTCAGAGAAGAATAGGCTTTAGGGTGATTGTCTTATCAGAGACATACTTTTCTTTGTAACTTTTCTCCTAACAGATACAGTTCCTTATTTTGAGAATGAAATGTACTTAATTAAAATTTTCTCTATAGAGCTTGTGTTGAAACTGTAGGCAATGTAGATCAGAATCTCTCCCTTACATTTAAGAATAAACAATCAGAACAGAAGAGAACACTTATGATATACTCAAGGAAAGAATGTGTAAGCCACACATTTTATATCAAGTCAAGGAGTGCTTACCGGATGAAAGCTACAACCAAAAAATTTTGAACATGTAAGAACTCATGGGATATTGTTCACATGAGTTCTTCTTAGGAAACAACTAGATGATAAACTTCAAGCAAAAAGTTACTGAAGGGAGTCTCAGCAAAAGATCCAGATATATTTTACTGCAAATCTGAAACGAAGGTGCATGTAATGGTAATGGAATATAATGTAGATGTTATATACCAGGCAAGTATAGAAATAGCATAAATAATAATAATGGGAGTTGGCAGATGGAGTCAGGGGAATAAGGTAGTCAGTAGAATAATCTAGCTGATGGCCTCATATGTGATAACTCACAAATCTCATTGTAGAGGTATAAGCACATTAACAGAACAAAGGTAAAGATGAAGAAAAATAATACTACTGATTAAATTGGATGTGAAAAGGGGGAAAGGGAGGAAAAAGGCAAAATCAATAATTATTTATAGAATAGGCAAGACATAGATATTGTTTAAAAGGAAAGGGCTCAACTATTATATTAAAACAACCACTAGAACAAAAATACGAAATTTCTTATATATATTAAGACTTATGCAAAACAAAAACTTAAAAGGAAAACATAACATCAAAAAATGTTAGTGATAAGAAGAAAACTGTCAGTCATATTAATAAATGTATGTGTTAAACTTGCCTATTAAAATAAAAATAATTTTCAAGGTTGATAACAAAGCAAACCAATTCTACGTGACTTATATACCTAGATTAAAGTGATTCCCAAAGATTGAAAATGGAAAGTTAGAAAAAAGCATCAACTAAAACAACAATAACGGCAATCTATAAAGATGGAATTTTACCCAAAATACTCAAATGGGAAAAATAGTGTAGATACCATCACTTATGCTTTTTCAGCTCTTGTAAGAGGACAAAAATGTGATAGATTCAGAAGTTTAATAAAACTTCAGATTGATGTTATAACAGCTGATTCTTCAGGTTATTAAAGACTGAATAGGTCTTATGGAATGTCTTCCAAAATATATGCATATTGAAGAAAATTTAGAAAATACAGACATTTAAAAAGAAGAATATAAAATCACTCATGGTCACTTTAGCAATAAATAGTACTAATTCTTAAAATATTATTTTTGATAATTTTTAGGTTATTATAAATATAAAATATATATAGAAAACATACAAAACATACATACATCACGTATGTTTTTTTAAAAAATTAGATAATGTTGAATATACAGTTCTGTATTTTACTTTTCTAATAAGGTAATAAAATGGACATTTTCTATTGCTCTCTAAACTTTATATTTTATAGATGTACCATACTACCCTACTGTGAAACATTTATTTAAGATGTAATTTTTTACTTTTATAATATTGTTGGAATAAAGAGGCGCTTCTATGAATCTGCATCTTTGATTACACGTTTAGAATAAATTACTAGAAATAGGATTTGTATCTCAAGGTACGTAGAGATTTTAAGGGCATCTTTTTTTGATGGAATGACTTTACTAATTTCCACTGTCACACACAGTGTATATTTGCATATTTTATCTACTATTTGTTTACATTAAGTTTAAGTATTTAAGAAGAGATAACTTCTGGGGTGGACGAAATGGGTGAAGGGGGTCAACTGTAAGGTAATTAGACTTGTGGTGATGATTGCTTTGTAGTGTGTACAGGTGTCAAATTACAATGCTGTACACCTGAAACTAACACAATGTTTAAAAAAGAGATAATGTCATTCATTTTGAAATTTTAAATATATTTTACTTGTATTAACTGCATCTTTTCTTTACTAGTGAGAATGAATATTTTCCATAGTATTAATTATAATTGATTTTCATTATTCACGGTAGTTAACTCTACAAAGTTGTTGTGAACACTGAAATAGTGAATACTGAACCATTGCTCCCAGCGGGAATACAGAATTAGGTTCATGGAAGCCTGAATTCCAAACATTTTCATCAACTGATCATTATACAATATTTGTAATGTATGCTTCTCTTTAAAGACACCCTTTAAAATATATATTGTTGGTTCGTTAACACTGTACTCAAAATGGTCAAGAGCACTGTAACTCATGACTGAATGAAGCTTATTTAACACATGTATTCCCTCTGTATAAGGCACATCAGGTCTTCCTGCACTTAGGAACACTAGATAGCATTTCAGGACTTGGGAGCCATTTTACCTAGTGAAATCAACAACAAAAAGCATAAAAATGTGAGAAATGTGGCACTAAAGAGACCACGGAAAGGATACTTGTTTACAGTATGAGAGCTGCAACAAGAAGGCAGAGGTCAGCTTGTTTGACCTCAGCTAGGAATGTGTGCATTCGGTCACTCAAATTTTTCACTGTTCTGCATATTCCATAAAAGACTGCAAAAGTGCCACAAATATTGACTTTACGGTTACAAATAAATTTTAGCAAGTAGGTGAATTCACAAATATGGAATTGACAAGCGATAATTAACCAGTTTTCATATTTTTCTTCTTTTCCAAATTATTTATGGGTCTGACCATGTTAAATTGGGAATACTGTCATCCTTCTGTATCTGCAGGGTAATAATTTGAGAACCCCCAAGGAAACCAAAATCCTTGAACGCTCAAGCCCCTTACAGTTAGTCGGTCCTCCCTATCCTCAGGTTCAGCATCTAGGTGATGTGGAGGGCAGACTGTATTGACATCATTCATTTATATAAGCCCTTTGCCTATTAAGAAAGCTAACCTTTTGTTATATTTATTTTAAAGTTATTGTCCCCTAGTGTTTTCATTGCCTTTTAGTACATTCTCATAGTGTTTCTTGATACCCAGCCATTATAACTTTCATGGATTATTGTTCTATTCTTTTACCACTTTTTCAATTGCTATTGTGCTTTAAAAGATCCTAACCATTCTAGGAGTAAATAAATGGGCCCTTACATCATCTTCTAATTAGACGATTTCTTTTTTGTTCGATTTCATAATTGATATGGATTTTGTCATTGTAAGGTATGAGATGGAAATCTATAATTTTGCTTCTTTTAAAATAATTTAACCTATTGTCTCAGTGCCATTTATTCGATAACACTTTTGCCATATGGATTTACGAAGCTACAATATCTTCTGTGCATTTGCTTTCTTTTGCTGCTATAGGAAATTACCACACATTCAGTGGATTAAATTAACACACACTTATTATCTTACGATTCTGTAAATCAGAAGTTCAATATAGGTCTCATTGGGCTAACACTAAAGTACCTGCGAGGCTGCATTCATTTCTGGATTCTACAGAGAATAATCTGTTTTCTTGCCTTTTCCAGCTTCTAGAGGATGCCTGTATTTCTTGATTTGTGGCCCCTTTCCTCCATCTTCAAAGCAGACAAGGGTGAATCAAATTTTCCTCATGTTGCATTGATCTGACCCTCCATCACTGATTCTCTTTCTCTCCAGAGCCAGGAAAGCTTCTGTGCTTTTAAGGACTCCTGTGTTCAGATTGAGTCCACCTGAATAATCCAGGATAATTTCCCCATCTCAAGGTTCATAATCTTAATTACACTTGCTAAGTCTCTTCTGCAACATAAGGTAACATGTTCATCCATCCTAGGAAGAAGTACACAGACATTTTTGGGAGGGAGGACATTATTTTGCTTACTACATTCTGGTAAGGTTTTTTTTGCATACCATGATCTATCGCTGAGGCTTTCACTCTGTTCTACTGGTCTGGTATGTCTACTCCTGCTATAATATGCTGAATTTTGTTGATTTATATTACACTTTAATCTGGCAGGCCTTAGTGTATCATCTTAGCTTTTATTTTTCAAAATGTTCTCATGTATTTATTTTAGAAACTATTTTACAACTAATTAAGTTTAAGAAACATTCTTTAGATATTTAATTTGAATTGCATAGATCCTGTAAATTAGTACAAGGAGAACTAACATCCCTCCTACACACATCTCCATTCAATCTTTATAAAAATGTGGGTATAAAATTTTAAAATTTCCATCAAATATGTTCCAAATACTTCTTACTGAGCTTATTCCTACTTATTTATTTTTGTTGATGTTGCATATGGGGATATTTTTCTATTTTCTAGTCTCCTAGATACGTAAGAAAACGTTGACTTTTGAATGTTTGAATTATCTCATTAGTTCTAATAGATTCCAGTCTATTAAATCACCAAACATTTGTTCATAATGCTAATTATTTAGGTTGACATGTCATATACAAACAATATTTCGTTTTCTCTAACTTTAGATGGTTAGATAACTTTAGTTATCATGTGTGGTTTTATATACTTACATCCTAAACCTGCTGTGCATCCAACTCAAAACAATCTATCTAAATAAATATGATGTAAACCCTTCTCAACCAAAAATGGTAAGCTGAATTATGGATACTTTAATACTTTTAGCATCCGAGAATATATTATAAAAATAAATAGCAAGAGCATTAATAAATAATACAATTGAGGTCAGGTAATAACATGTCTATAAATGCCTATCTGATGATTTTTCTCTGTCAATGCTCTCTTGCTAACGATTACTGGTTGAACAGGTAGTGCTTATTAATCACTGCATTGAGGGAGAACATATTGGGGAACCACTGGTTATCTTATTAAGAGGGTGTTAAAGAGGAGTTATTGTAGGATTGGGGCCTGTGTTGGTGATTTGGGGAAGGGTTTAAGGAAGTGGGGTTTTACTCTGAATCGGATCATGTCAGGAAGCAGGGGTAATTCTATGATTGATCACTTTAACAAATCTTTTCTAGAGGGAGGAAAGAATAGAGACTAAAGTTGTAATTGGTAAAGAAGTAGCAATCACTCATATTTGCCAAGATAGGAGGATATTGCTGTTTTTTGTCATATGAAAACTGCTCAAGTTTTTTTGTGTCTAGATTTGATTTCTCAGGAGTCTTGTTTCTGTCTAATCCCATGATCATGGAGGGGCCTTGTCTGATGTTGATGTTTTATAGTTGTTTATCCTCACTAGGAGTACATGAAAGTCTGTCTGTGAGTGTCCAGACAGCTTCCAGATGTTAGAGGCTACTTTTCTCTCTCATCACTAAATAGACCAAGATACAACAACATTACCAATCCCAAAGGGTTTGGTGTTAATTATGTCTGAGAGTGTTTCCTTGTTATTTTTGTGGGTCTGAGTTTATCCATTTTAATTTCTTTTGTTCTGCACTATAGTTAATTATGGTAAATATATCCCTGAGATGTTTTTAATAATCACAGATTTAGAGTGTCACACAAATTTGGCAATTTTTTTCCCTTGTATTCCACTAAGTGCAACCATTTGTAAATTCACTTTTGAAGTTCCCAAATTCTGGATTCAGAAAGACAGTCTGAATTCATACCTCTGTGTGTGTGAATGTATGTGCATTACTAAATAAACAAGATAATTTAGATTAATGGTAGCTAAGTCTTTGACATATATAAGTAGTTATTGTGCAAGTCAATTATATATACATTTACATAAATTAATTATATATAGACACAAAAACATATGTCTTATCATATAGCAGATTTAATATGGCTAATGCAATATATTTTTTGAATTAAGTAACGTGTACCCTGCAATAAAACAGAATAAGAAAGTGTCCTCTCCTTTCAGCTCTTACAGAAGAATTTTTATCATGATGAGCTATATAAAGAATGTTTTAATAACCCACTCTTAATTTCAACGGAAACAAGCCACAGGAATTTTCCTACATAACTAAAATAGCCACTTAGATTTTTGCTTTTTTTTAAAATAAATGGATTTTAAATGGAAAATTCATCTAGCTAACCTACAATAATATTTACTAAATTATTAGACTTGGTAAGTCCAGGAATTACCAGACTTATGTCAACTGGGATCAAGTAGTCATTTTGAAATTTCCTAGGGCAGAAAAAAATAGCTACATGTTTTCCTGGCCATTTGCTACAGACTTGACAAACTGGGCTGGATTAATTTTCTCTTGTTGCTCTTCCTTGTTATTTTTTTCTTCCCAACTAATTTATTTTTTCCTCACATGATGATGCACATTTCTTTTGGAGACATGATACATATGCTTAACTCCTGTATTGCATATATAAAGATACAGGCACATCTGTATAGCTTCTGGTCATCATGCTTATTATTTGGATACGATTAAACTGGTCTGAAGCAAAATTTATTTTATTTTTATATAAAAATATATCTATGATTTTGGACTCATGTCTGTAAATTATTTGTTCATTTAATTCACCAGAATTTTTTAAAAAGCGCATCACTTACATATTTCTCTTTAACATTACCTAGGAAATGCACCATGTAAAGAATCGGAAACAATCCATTAAATAAAACCTTACAGGAGGTTTATGTTGCTACTTAGAATTGGACTAGCTCCACCCCAATCATTTCAAATTTGTAAACTCACTCAAAGGAAATGTTATCTTTAGAACAAGGGCGCAAAATGTGGAATATTTTAATCTTTTTGAGTTTTCATTGCGTTCTTGTTCAGAACATATGGGCTTCTTATGCATAATGGGAAACTAGAAAACTAAGGTCTCCCAGACTGTATATGACAAGTTCAACTAGCAGCTAGATCTCTTGTATCCTCTTCAAACAAAGGACACTCAGTGTGCTAATCTATGAAGTAGTGGGGGAGCCATGGTAGCAGAGAGAGTAACATGATCTTTATAAAAAAAAAAAAAATTCAAATTATAGTCCTAACTAGTTCCACGCAGGTTCTCTCGAAACGATTGCTGTCTCTTTAGTTTTGAGATCATCAGTCCGTGCACAATCATTAACACTAAAAAGAATACACTTCATTACCCTTCCTTCTCAGAATCTCTATTCTCTGTCCTTCCTGAAATCTCCCCATCTCTCAGCTGTGGGGATTTTGGTAGATACGAATTCATGCAACTTAAATTCTCTTAAAAACTCTTTTTTGGGGGCTTCCCTGGTGGCGCAGTGGTTGAGAGTCCGCCTGCCGATGCAGGGGACACGGGTTCTTGCCCCGGTCCGGGAAGATCCTACGTGCCGCGGAGCGGCTGGGGGCAAACAACAACAACAACAACCACCTCTTTTTTAGAAAAGAAAGAGCAAGTGCAAGAGCCAAAGAGAAAGAGAGCGAGCGAGTGAGATTTTCCTCATAAAATCCCAGAAATAATTTTTTGAGGGAATGACTCATTTGTTCACATGACATTCCTAAATGAAGAGAAAATGTGTTTTGTTACCTTTGGTTGTAGACAGGAGCGGGCATTGTGTGGTAACAGCTGGGACTGTGTAGAGTTTAAATACGATTTTATGATTGCCATGCAAATTTTTAGAGAGACTAAATATTTAATTCTTCAATATTAAAATGTGCTAAAATATCTTGATATTTATTCTTTGGCTACTTTTTCAAGCATCTTCAAGCATGCTTCATATACAGTATTAGACTAAGTGATTATTCAGATATAATTATCTCTTAATTCACTTGTCTATTTATATATTTATGGAGTTCGTTTCCAAGCAATCTTCAAGTAATACTATTTTCCTTTAAACAGTGTGAGGTATTTGACTGGAAGTTTTCAATCTTAGGTTTTTTGTCATAATTGTTTAGCAAACGTTCTAGCGTCATCATCATCATCACATTATTATTAGCAGTAGTAGCAGTAACAGTGATACAAAAACTAGCATTGTTATTTTGTGGTTTACAAAGAAGTTCATAATTACCCTGTGAAAAATGTAAAATCCAATATTCATTAACATTTATTTTTTAAAGTTTCACATAATTTCATTAATTTAAAATCTTATATTAATGGAACACAGTCAGTTTAAGGAAGTTTAATGTACAGCAATTTAAGGACAAAAACCAGGACCCAATTCTGTTTGCTTCTAGTATTTTTCCTATGACTAGCTGATTTTTACTTAGTTGCAATTACATGTTATACACATTTTTAAAATTTTGCCTTTTTCGCAATGGTTGAGAATCCGCCTGCCGATGCAGGGGACACGGGTTCGTGCCCCGGTCCGGGAAGATCCCACCTTATGTCAACTGGGATCAAGTAGTCATTTTGAAATTTCCTAGGGCAGAAAAAAATAGCTACATGTTTTCCTGGCCATTTGCTACAGACTTGACAAACTGGGCTGGATTAATTTTCTCTTGTTGCTCTTCCTTGTTATTTTTTTCTTCCCAACTAATTTATTTTTTCCTCACATGATGATGCACATTTCTTTTGGAGACATGATACATATGCTTAACTCCTGTATTGCATATATAAAGATACAGGCACATCTGTATAGCTTCTGGTCATCATGCTTATTATTTGGATACGATTAAACTGGTCTGAAGCAAAATTTATTTTATTTTTATATAAAAATATATCTATGATTTTGGACTCATGTCTGTAAATTATTTGTTCATTTAATTCACCAGAATTTTTTAAAAAGCGCATCACTTACATATTTCTCTTTAACATTACCTAGGAAATGCACCATGTAAAGAATCGGAAACAATCCATTAAATAAAACCTTACAGGAGGTTTATGTTGCTACTTAGAATTGGACTAGCTCCACCCCAATCATTTCAAATTTGTAAACTCACTCAAAGGAAATGTTATCTTTAGAACAAGGGCGCAAAATGTGGAATATTTTAATCTTTTTGAGTTTTCATTGCGTTCTTGTTCAGAACATATGGGCTTCTTATGCATAATGGGAAACTAGAAAACTAAGGTCTCCCAGACTGTATATGACAAGTTCAACTAGCAGCTAGATCTCTTGTATCCTCTTCAAACAAAGGACACTCAGTGTGCTAATCTATGAAGTAGTGGGGGAGCCATGGTAGCAGAGAGAGTAACATGATCTTTATAAAAAAAAAAAAAAATTCAAATTATAGTCCTAACTAGTTCCACGCAGGTTTTCTCGAAACGATTGCTGTCTCTTTAGTTTTGAGATCATCAGTCCGTGCACAATCATTAACACTAAAAAGAATACACTTCATTACCCTTCCTTCTCAGAATCTCTATTCTCTGTCCTTCCTGAAATCTCCCCATCTCTCAGCTGTGGGGATTTTGGTAGATACGAATTCATGCAACTTAAATTCTCTTAAAAACTCTTTTTTGGGGGCTTCCCTGGTGGCGCAGTGGTTGAGAGTCCGCCTGCCGATGCAGCGGACACGGGTTCTTGCCCCGGTCCGGGAAGATCCTACGTGCCGCGGAGCGGCTGGGGGCAAACAACAACAACAACAACCACCTCTTTTTTAGAAAAGAAAGAGCAAGTGCAAGAGCCAAAGAGAAAGAGAGCGAGCGAGAGTTTCCTCATAAAATCCCAGAAATAATTTTTTGAGGGAATGACTCATTTGTTCACATGACATTCCTAAATGAAGAGAAAATGTGTTTTGTTACCTTTGGTTGTAGACAGGAGCGGGCATTGTGTGGTAACAGCTGGGACTGTGTAGAGTTTAAATACGATTTTATGATTGCCATGCAAATTTTTAGAGAGACTAAATATTTAATTCTTCAATATTAAAATGTGCTAAAATATCTTGATATTTATTCTTTGGCTACTTTTTCAAGCATCTTCAAGCATGCTTCATATACAGTATTAGACTAAGTGATTATTCAGATATAATTATCTCTTAATTCACTTGTCTATTTATATATTTATGGAGTTCGTTTCCAAGCAATCTTCAAGTAATACTATTTTCCTTTAAACAGTGTGAGGTATTTGACTGGAAGTTTTCAATCTTAGGTTTTTTGTCATAATTGTTTAGCAAACGTTCTAGCGTCATCATCATCATCACATTATTATTAGCAGTAGTAGTAGTAACAGTGATACAAAAACTAGCATTGTTATTTTGTGGTTTACAAAGAAGTTCATAATTACCCTGTGAAAAATGTAAAATCCAATATTCATTAACATTTATTTTTTAAAGTTTCACATAATTTCATTAATTTAAAATCTTATATTAATGGAACACAGTCAGTTTAAGGAAGTTTAATGTACAGCAATTTAAGGACAAAAACCAGGACCCAATTCTGTTTGCTTCTAGTATTTTTCCTATGACTAGCTGATTTTTACTTAGTTGCAATTACATGTTATACACATTTTTAAAATTTTGCCTTTTTCGCAATGGTTGAGAATCCGCCTGCCGATGCAGGGGACACGGGTTCGTGCCCCGGTCCGGGAAGATCCCACGTGCCGCGGAGCGGCTGGGCCCGTGAGCCGTGGCCGCTGAGCCTGCGCGTCCGGAGCCTGTGCTCCCTTTTTAATTTATCATTATTTAAAACTCCTGCTCTCAAATCTCAAAAAGACCCTTTTAAGAAAGAAAGAAAGGCGGCTTCCCTGGTGGCGCAGTGGTTGCGCGTCCGCCTGCCGATGCAGGGGAACCGGGTTCGCGCCCCGGTCTGGGGGCATCCCACGTGCCGCGGAGCGGCTGGGCCCGTGAGCCGTGGCCGCTGGGCCTGCGCGTCCGGAGCCTGTGCTCCGCAACGGGAGACGCCACGGCAGAGGGGGGCCCCCGTACCGCAAAAAAAAAAAAAAAAAAAAAAAAAGAAAGAAAGAATGCCATGATGATTAAGCATATTAAAGAAAACAATTCAACTAATCAACTCTTAAGGAATCATAAATTAATATATGATTTGGAACATTTCTTGCCTGTCAATTCTGTAAAATGCTTTTTAAAGATAATTCCTAATGGTGGACAAAATGCAGAGAAACACGCTTTCTCACACATCAGTAAAGAGAAGGAGAATAAATGGTCACAACAGTTTGGGAAAGCACTGTGAAAATATGTTACAAGACTGTAAATACATTCATATTATTTAGCCCAATAATTTGACTCCTGGGAAACACACTCAAGGAAACAAGAAAAAGACAGGCAAAAGTATATATATATTTCAGTATCTTTTTTAAAAAGCATAAAAATTAGGAAATGGTGTAGATGCTGAATAACAGAAATATGATTAAATAACTTGCAGTCTGTTGCCTTGATTCAGTGTTATGCATTGATACAAAATGCTCACCAACAATATATTAAAATTATTTCTCTGTACTTCTCTTGTACAGGCTCTTTTCCAGGTTTTTGCTTTGTCCTCTATTTGGCTAATGTTAAAAACATCCAGAAGTAGACAGTCTCTCTTCCTCTAATTGTTAAATGCAAGTTTAGGGCTTTAATTAGAAAACTCAACGTGTTTCTTCCTAAGCTAGTCTACTGTGTCAAGGAGGGGTGAGGTCTCAATCCGAGGAGCTTGTGACAGATCAATACCTCCACAATGCAGGCTGCTGTATAATGGAGCCAGAGTATAATGAACGCTGATGATGCAAGCAACTATAGTTTTAGGAGAGAACTGGTGTCATCTAGGAGTCTAACTGCCATGTAGATGATCTTGTTTTATTTGGAAATTAAGGTATTTTTCTAGATTTTAACAATGTGGGAAGAAATAGAAAATATATAATTTGAAAATAAAATTGTAAAATTTATGTGACAAGAATGGGTGTGGGAGTGGTATATGGTCCCTAGAGAGGCTGAGGAATATGAAAATGGGGACTCCGTTTAATGAAATCACCTGCATAGTAGTCATAGCCCTTGGCTGTGTATATTGGCATCTCATATACAACTGTGCAGCAAATGCATGGCTGGAAACTGCTTCCCATTATCTGGAAGAGACGCAATCATCAGGAGAGCACATGGCAAAAATATGTGAAAATGGCAACACAGAGGCATAATTAAAGAACATCCCAGAAAATCTCTGAAACATTCTTACTAAACAGGACATTTCCTGTTTCAAAATATTTTCAAACTTTATGTAGATGAACTCTAATACTTTAAACATCATATACAGAATAACAGTAGAAAAATAGCTTTTTAAAATGGAGCTAAACCAAACACAAGGCATACAGTTATACCTGTCTATATTTCAATCTTTGCACATATGTAAAGTGTCTGGATTTGTATATTCTCCATAAGAAGGCCTTAAAGTCAAGATACAAAAATATACTTGTTTAAAAATAACTTATTTTTTATAGGGCATATCACAAACTCCAGCTCTATAGCCATGTCGGGGCTGTGATCTAGAGTCTGTGGGGCTTTGTCCTAGCTCTGCCACAGGAATGTTTATGATTCTGGCAAATTGACTTATTTCACTGTGTCTCTGTTTCGTATAGGTAAACTGATACAGCTGGACTGGATTATGTCTAAAATTTTCTCTGGTTCTAAATGGCTATCGTTCAATAATTCTACTAAACACATAGTTCTTCCAGTAGAGCGTGCACATTTTATTCTGAAGTGTGTACCCATAAATACATGATAATTGATTTAACAAATATTGAGTTTCTAGTCAGCTGGGGCACTAGGGATGCAACGGTCAACAAGAAATATGGACTCTATCTATTTCTTTAGTAGTGTACTATTTGAGGTATAAGAAGGCAGTAAATTTATTTTCTTCTCCAATTTCTATCTTTAACCCTAGAAGAATAAGTTCAGCTTCCTACCCCTGGCATGTATGTATGTGTTATGTATGCATGTACGTGTGTGTGCATGTATATATGGGTGGTGGTCAGGAACTACTTCTTAAGGAATCATTTCAGCTTAATATCCCAGAGGAAGGTAGCAGCATGAAAAATCATTTTAGGTTCATAAATTGGAAGCCCACAGGCCCCATCCAGAATATAGATATGTTTTCTCTGATCTCACCATGCTTTAAAACATTTTTATTAAGGGACAATATAAAGTTGGAAGATTTTAAGTAATAAAATATATTTCCAGTTTCTTTTATAAGCTAGAAGACTCAGCCAGTGTAACAGCATGACCTAATAGCTAGAGCTGGGTACACTAGAGGCGGTACGGCAAAGCCCCAATCATTAAGTTCCCCATCACTCACTAATGGATTATACTGGGTCCGCTCTGCTTAAAAGATCTGTCTCTCATTGTCATTTGAGATTTGAATGCTAGCCTACGGGTCTGAGAAACTGCAAGTTCCTTCATATGTTAGGGCTCAGTTCAGTTAAGGATCTTATTTATAAACGTCAGAACCTAGTCTAACAAATTTAGCAAAAACAATTTGATAACAGAGAGTAGATAGTTTTCATAAACTGTAGGAGAAGCCAAAAATCTGGCTTGGAAGCTATGCCACCAAGAACAACTGGCAAATCATACCTGTAGGCTGATCATGGGAGCTGCTCTCCTGCTTCTGCATGGGCCCCACATCTGACACTGTGTCATGAGGCCTGCAGTGGTGTCGCTGGGCTTCTGGCACTACTGCAGAGAGTTTTTAATTTTTTGATAGCACACCACCACCGTCTCCAGCCATACTGAATCTGCTCAAGGCCACCATCCTTCTGTTACGTTCTTCTGAGTGATCCTTTGAAAGAGTCTAAGCCACACACAAACCTATGTTGTATCTCTAAGCGAGGCTGGAGAGGCAAATTCAGGCTTCTACCTTGCTGAGGTAGGATGAACAAAATGGCAAATCAACAAAATATTGAAAGTGTCTTCAAAAGATACTTGGCATTTGAGGATTAAGGACTTGTAATAAGTGTGTATATGCCTAAAGGTATATAGTGAGCTGCCCTGTTAAAGATGAAATTTGAAACCACTTCTCCTGTGCCCGAATCCATTATTTATCCATGCATCTAGTCTATATTTATATAAAACTCTAATCCCAGGGGAACAGTCTGAAATGGTAGAACTTCCAGGTACTGTAGGGAGCTTTTTATTTTTTAATTTTTAAAATCTCCATTTAAAAACCAATATTTCTCAAAACATGCACATATTAACCATCCAATGCTTCCTGCATATAAACTTGGATAAGACTAGAAGACACCTGATACTGTTGGAAAACAAACCCCTAATGCATTACTATTAGGTCAGGGAAGGCACGTAATGGTAACAAGGAATGAAGTTATCTTCCTCTCTGTAGCAAGGATATCTTATCCCAGAATTTATACTTCATGAGGCCCCCAAATATGTCCTCTGAGTATTACACAGCATCATTTAATTTCACACTGAGGTCTCAGTTTTTCCGTTAGAAAATGAATTATTCTGATAAGTAATAATAACAATGTACTTTAACTTTCTGTACCTATGATGATGGGGTAGATAGCACAGGATATAAAACTGTTGAAAGTAAGAATGTGTGTGTGTATTGTGAATGAGTGAATGCTTTTAATAACCGGCTTTCAGATCATCTGAATAGTTACAGAAAGCTGAGCTGAGATAGCTTCCACATCCTCAATCCTTTTTTTTTTTTCACATTGTAATGAGATAAATAAAATGTCCTCCTTCTTTTGCCAAGATAAGTAGAGGTATCAATTATCTGAAATGTGATTTAATCTCTTTTGTGTGTCAGGCCAAGAGAAAAGAAGGGATGCAGGCAGGAAAAAAACAGCCATAATCAAGAAATCATAAATAATTACATCCAGAGGTCTAGTCTAAGTAGCTCATTCAGACTTTTGTCTTCGTCCAACTATATGACTTACAAAAGTGGTGCTTAAATGGGTGAATAAATGATCTTTTCACAAGACGGAAGAAATGTGGCTTACTATCTGATCACTGGTCACTGCTTGGTGAAGGCCAAGGAAACAAGGGAGGGGGCAGAGCAGTGGCTCAGAGAAGCAGATCTGGAATAAAAGTGAGATTGTGAGACAGGAAAGAGCACCCAGGAGGGCAAATTGAGTGGCGGAGACCAGTCATTTCCTTGGCCTTATTTCTTTACAAAATGTGTTGTAGGAAAGAAATGACTAAAAATGAATAGCCTCCCTCCTGTGCGTATTCGGGCAACCAGCCCCAGTTAGAAGTATGTTTTCTTTTTCATTTCATGCACAGAGAATTTGTGAAGATAAGGATTCTTTAAGATATCACAGTCCTAATTCTTAGAATTATACCATTTTGAAATAAGCACACTGAGATAATAGCAGAGTACCTTAATCTTTCTTCTCTTTTTTTCTCTTTCTCTCTCTTCCTCTATCTCCTCTTCTTGCTCCTTCTTAGTCTGTCTCTGTTTCTCTCTCTCGCTCTCTCTCTCTCTCTCTCTCTCTCTCTCTCTCTCTCTCACACACACACACACACACACACACACAC
>NC_041218.1:25803383-25851797 GCF_002837175.3 Physeter macrocephalus
CTCTCTCTCTCTCTCTCTCTCTCTCTCTCTCTCTCTCTCACACACACACACACACACACACACACACCCCCTCTCAAGCATGCACCTAGACGCAACTAGCACTGCATAACAACAGAAATTGACAAATTGACCCTGGCTCTTTCGAATAAAAAGAGCATACTTAAATGCTTAAAAATGCCAACGTACTTTATAATGTCTAGTACTGCTCATGGCGAATCTGACTATAGTGAAGTATATTGTAAGATTGCCTCCTGCAAAGAAAAAAAAAAATCCCTGAGTGGTTTACCATCTATTGAGAAATCTATACCTTTTATTCTCTATCCTGAAAATCTCTCTTTAAATTACCAGAGTGGCCCTTCATGGTGTATTCTGTTATTTAGTAGACAAACCTATGATGATCTTACAACATCATAGCTGGGTAAGAAAGCCTGCATAGACCATTTGCATAAGAGATAGAAAAATAATTCCCTTTATTTTTGGAATAGCATGATGATATTTCCATAGTAAGTAAAAAAAAAAATGTACACCTGTGTATTTCTGCCCGGTTTTAAACCTGTTCTCATAATCTCTAAACTTTTTGTATCTGCTAATGGGGGCTGGGCTTGGGAGTGGACACAAGGGAAATGCGGACACCAGAGGACAGTGGACAGAGGAAAGCATCCCTGGAGTCGCGGTTGAGTGCACACAGGCACAGCAGGGTTGCTGAGCTGATGCCCTTTGCTGGAGCTGCACCTTTCTTTATCTCCGTAGCATTTCCTATTATTCACCAAGTTACCTTTAAGAACACTCTTCCTGCTGGATGCAGTGCTTAGTTCGGTTCTCTCTATACTGTTCTGATTTCATCTCCTTTTTACCTCCCAAGCCACTGTTTCTTGCCTCCACTGAGGTCATTTTCCTTCTCTCTGCGGTCATTTTATTGATGTTGTAATTGTACAGGCTTAGTTACCACCTCTCTTTAAATTCCTAAATCGGTACTTTCATTCCCAATCTCCCTCCCAAGCTCAAGCCATACATTTCAAACTTAGAGTTCAGTTGTAAAGTAACTCCTCCTGTGGCTTCTGCATTTTGTTATTACTCTTGACCTTGAAAACTCAAATTATTCATTCATTATTCCTTCACTCTTAGCACTAACCCCTAAATCCAGTGACTTGCAAGTCTTGTTTTATTCATTTTTAATATTTATGCCAGAAATCTCTTTGTGATTCCTATTGTCCTCATTGTAGTTTAAGTCTCTCATTTCCTGACACCTGGATTATTGTTAACTGGTCTCTTGTCTTCTGTCCATTTCACTGTTTAGTCCAAACTTCAGGAAATTACCACAATACTCTTTCTTAAGTTACCATTCTGCTTATGTACTCAATCTTCTTTTATAAATCATCAGTAATTCTTTGTTTTACAAAAAAATTTATCCAGACTTATCAAGTTGTTGAAAAATCTGATGTTAAAATGGACCATCTTATAAGACTACATTTCAAGTATCCTGTACCAAAATTATACTACTTGGTTTTCCCTGAACATGCTAAACGCTTTGATCTGTGCTGTGTCCTCTGGTTGACATGACCTTCATCCTTGTATGTTAAAATAATACATACTGTTCAAGGATATGTTCAAATGCCATGAAGCTTCCAGGAGTACTTCTTTAACTCTGCTTATCCTTTCTATCCTGTCTTGTGTCCTTTTATTTCTCTTTTTCTATCAGTGAATCCATGCCATTTCACCTACTAGACTATAAGCTTCTGCAGGAGAGTAACTATATCATCACGTCCAATCCTTTTCCTAGTAATTTTCAATAAGTATTTGATGAGTAGATTAATAAAAAATAACATAATGAATTTCCATGTTAAAAATGAAGTTGTAAGAGAACATCTCTTAAAATCTCCACAAGTGTGGAGAACTGATATTTAGAAATCACTCTTTATCCAAATGACCATCATCCTTGGCTCTTTACTCCCTGCCTCTGTCCTAGACCAGGTTTTGAGGTTTCTCCTCCTCCCCTTACACAAGCAAATAGGACAATTTCATGTCTCAGTTCTGGCCAGTACTTTCCAATTAAACTATAGTGATGCATGATGCTGTCAAGTACAATCTAATTTGCACCTCCTCAATTACAAATGTTACCTGCTTTGGGACCCTAAAGGGAAGAAAACTGCTATTTTTTTAGCACCTACTCTATGCCAAACATTTCACATATCAGTTGACCTTAAATTTCCACTGCTATGTTATTATTATAAGATGACATAATAAAAAGATGCAAATCTTTCAAAGTGATTCCTGAATTTGTTTTTAAAATCTCTAAATGCTGTGATTTCCCAAGACAACTTACTGTGAATATTGTTTCCCCAAGATGTTGTTCTTGAGTGATTGAGACAGACACAGTTGATTAGGGCTTTACCAAATAAGATTAGTTATATTAAATTAATGTATTTTAAATGAGTAGTAAGTTCTAGTGTTCTAGTAAATCCAAGCATGTGTGTTCAATTCAGCTGGAAGATGACATAAGGAATCTGAAAACAAATATGAGGCTATATTTCTATTTTTTAAATTTATTTGTCTTGAAAAATTCCTTTAGTATAGTTAGGAGGACATCCTTGAATGTCCTTGAATGTAATAATTCAGGAACAGTTGTGACTGGGTGACTCTGAAATGCACAATTCATAAATAAGGAGCCTGCTTTGGTGAGGTGTCATGCAGCTTCTGAGACCAAAAGAGAAAGCTACCAACAGCAAGGTCTTTATGAACAGACTGAATCAGTAAGACAGATTTGTACTCAGCATGAAAAGAACTTTAGGTCGCCAATGCTTATTTTCCATCATTCTTATTATATCCAGAAGTCAGTAATACCATCTATAGCCCCGTCTTTACATAGAAAAGATATAATTTATCCGCATCATTCATCACCAGCCTCATCATTATCTCTAGCTCATTCCACAACAGATTATTTCTCTGTCCAAACACTCTGTGAATGTTACAGAAATAATTTAACGTCCAACTGAAGGGGTTCTCAGTCTTGTCAGTTACTTCTGATCGCCATTTCTCTTAATAATTCAGTGTTTTCTGTCTAAATCAATTCCATTCTTAGGCGGTCTGTTTATCGAATTTTATACTTGTTTATCCCCCTCTAGTTCTGACTTCAGTGTTACTTTATTTATAGAGTAATATTTCAATTTAATAAATAAGTTATATACAAATAAGACAGTTCCATAATATTTGTGGACCATAGTTCTTATTTTCATGCTATATGAAGTACCCAACACATATTTTTTGTATGGTTTTACTTAGTTTGACATTTTACATTTCAAAATGTGCCCATTAACAGATAAATTTAAAAGCAGCATTCTTAAACTTTGGGGATAATGTGAAGAGAAAAATGCTATCGCTTTTGCTAGAATTGAAGTTTAGACTCAGTATAACCACTACACTCTAGGTAAATATCAAGTTGACAACACGATGGTAGTTCTATCATGAGACCATTGACATGAGACTCCATGAAGCACCATATACCTCCCAGACTTGTTTCTGAGTCTGGTATGGACATTTCTTTTTAGGTGTTCTAGATTAAATATGCAAAACTGGGAAAGAAGCATGATCAAAGCCCAACCAGGAGAAGAAGTCACAACCTGGAATCATGAATGAAGAAAACAGTCTGGATATCAGGATTTTAAAAATATCAGGCACTGGGATTTAAAGCTGTTTCTGCATCTCCCTGATCCCAGCATACTCACAAATAAACACGCAAAGATCACAAATAAATGGGTAAGTGCATTAAAGTGTCAACAGTGCTGCGAAAGTCAGAGACTAATATAACTATGCCAAGGAGAGGAAATAACTTTTATTTATATATATATGACATATATATATCATAAAATAGAAGGTAATTCTTAAGCAATTGATATGAAGAGAAAAGTTGTAGTGAACTAGGGGCTTGAGAACGTTTTTAAGTGGGCAAGATGAACTCTCGCTGGTATTCCACTCTTTCTGATTGACTACAAATCCCTCTCCAAGGAAGCAGCCCCATTAAGAATATAAAGCACTCCAGTTCTACTCATAGGTAGGCAATATTCATGCGATTTTTTTTTTATGATCGATTTTGTATTACAGATTTTGACCATCTCCTGATAATTGGACCCTGGCTAGGTGCAGCCTACATAGATAGATAGGCAAGAAAGACAATGTGATTGAGAACTAGGGAGCAACCTGTAAGAAAACAATTAGGGAGAAGAATTGCAAAAAGCATTCTAAATGGTAGAAATTTAATCTACCTATCATGGTCTATGAACTCTATTTTTCTAAATTATGTAGTAAAGCATGATTGTGTGGGGATAGAACAAGGGTGGAGTACGTATTTAGTGCAAAGAAGATCTGATATGCTGTGCCAACTCGTATGAATAGTAATATGATGAATCCTAACTAAATGGGGATTTCAATAGATGCAGAAGACACTGCTTATTCATACAGTCATTCAAAATATCTATTAAACATCTCAATGCCAAGCTCTGTGTCAGACATTAGAGAGCTAACAAGAAAAAGACACAATGCCTGTTCTCAGAGAACACACATTGTGGTAGGTAAAGAGGAATAGTAATATTTACCAATTTAGTATTTAACCTCTTATGATAAAAGTCTTATGTTCTAGGTTACGGGAGAGCTTGTGAAGAGTAACTCAGTTTGCCTAGAAGTGTTATGAAAGATCTCAAGAGAAAAATATTTGGGTTGAAACTTATGAGGAAAATAAAAATATGTATTAGTGTGAAATGCAACTCATTTTCTGAGAGGGTGTTACAATTTGGGTTCTCTGTAAAGCCAACTCTAAAACAGATACTAGCTTGCAGAATGTTTATTAATGGGGTGCTCTTGGGATTAAACCCTAAGGAAGCAAAGGAAGGGAGCAGGACAGAGTAGAGGATGAAGTCCAAGTGTGATGGAGGTCCAATTATATAATTAGCCTACTCCATGAGGAGCTCTGGAACTAGAATGGACTGTCAGGGTTGTTCTGAGCTAGGCTTTATACCTCGTGTCAATCAATCATTACATGAGTGCCACCCCAAGAGGGGGCAGCCCCCCCTAGGAGGGGCAGCTGAATTGGGACTGACAACTAAATGATGCTTCCAACCACACTCCCAGCAGTTGAGTTACAGGTCCTACGTTGAAGAGGAATTGGAGCATATCACAATGACCATCACAGAGGTGATATGAGTGGAGACTTGAGCATGATGGAGAAGGTTTGGAAGACGATAATCGGAAAACTTGGATGAAATACACATAATAGAAGTGTCTGGGAAAATTGAGGGTGCAGTTGAGATTTGTTACTATGCTGGAGATGTCAAGTCCTGTCACCCCTCTGGGACAGCACCGCTGATCTGAGGAATTCTAAGTAGGAGACCTTGGGAAGTGGTGCAGGTTTGTGAACAAGGAAATTCAGCAGAAATCAGAGGAGACATACATGTGTCTTTAGCTGAGGGGCAATGGCCCCTGTAAGTTCTTGTGAGAGGCAAGACAATTCAATTTCCATGGTAACTATATTGCTAGAAACATACAATGGAGGTAGTAGGCAGAGTAATGACTCCTATAGAGACCTATATCTTAATTTCCAGAATATGTTACCTTAGATGGCAAAAGGAACTTTGCAGATATGACTAAAGGTATAGACCTTGAGATAGGGAGGTGATCATTCATTATATGGGTGAGCCCAGAGTGATTACAAGGGTTCTTAAAAGTGGGAGAAGAATGCAGGAGAGAAGGTCAGAGCGATGCAATGTGAAAAAGACTGGAACTGTCAATGCTGGCTTTGAAGATATAAGGAGGCTGTTAGCCAGGGAATACAGGCGATCTCTAAAAGCCAAAAAAAGTGAAGAAACAGATCCTACCTAGAATATACTGAAAGGAATGCAGCCTTGCCAACACTTTTATTTTAGCCAGATGAGACCCTTGTCATACGTTTGACCCACAGCACTGTAAGATAGAAATTTTGTGTTGTTTTAAGCCATTAAAACAATTCTTGGTAATTCAACATTATAAAAATACGGTAAAACAACATTGTGGTAACTCATTACAGCAACAATAGAAAATTAATACAGAAGATATATGTTAGAAATTAGGTCCTAAATTCAGCAAGGCAAAATTCAATAAGTCAACACTGACTTTGACAACATCTTATATGGCTCATAAAGTATAGTAAACATAATCTGATTTATATGATCCTATAAATTAATCTTCATCTATAAATACATAGTATATAAAATAATGTACAGAATAAACATTATATGTAATATATACATAAAAGTACATATGCAAAAAAGTTAGGCTACTTTTAAAATACATGAACTAATTGCATATATGATGTTCCAATCTACTTAGATAAAAGGAGATAAGAAAGACAAGAATATTATTGGAAATGAGGTTCAAATACTCCCTTTGATACAGGTGAACGAGGCAGGAGATTACTTTCTAGAAAAAAGTTAAAACACCAGAGTAGGAGAAGCAATTTGGACTTAATTCTGATCTCGTGGATTACTGATGAAAGGGTCTTATACTCTTCCTGTCTGGGAACAGGATTGCTTACAGCATTTGGGGCAGGGCCAAAGTTCTGGGAAAGATTAAATACTCCATGGGATTTAGAGGCATGGCCCTATGTAGATCAATACAGAGCCTGCCAATTCACAAATAATTTTCTATTTCAGGATACTAGGAAAGACTTAAACTGCGTTCAGTACTTTAGTAAGTAATATACTAAAACTTCAGTAAAGTAATATCTTAGCTAATAACATGAGTTAATAACATGAGATTATGTTAGCTAATAACATAATATCTTAGCTAATAATAACACGTTATTAGCTAATAACAATAGCTAATGAGATTAAAATGTGTAATTAATGCTACAACAAACCTATATTCTTATAAATTTTATAATATAAATTTGGAAATAAACTTAATTTCATTCTATAGGGACCACGATTACAGTGGATAAAAATGAATCACCCACATAGTTTAGTTAACAGACAGCATTTTTCTCCCCTTTTTGTATCTCAAGAACCCAGAATAAACCCAGAGACTCTTTTTAAATGCAAGATGCACAGTCAATAAGAAGAGCCCCATGCTTGAGCAGTTTCTCAAGTGCAAGAAAACAAAGAGTTCTGATTTTTCCCTTTTGGGAAACAGATCCATTTCATTCCATGAAATTTTCAGTGATGTAGAAAGATGAAAAAAAGACCTCATCTGCTTATCCTTGCAAATCCAATGCCAGACTAACAAGGTATGGATGGGGGAAGGGAAGGGGGGGAAATAATGCAACACTAGTACCTTTGGTTTGTTTGGGATTTTAATGTCATTACAGAGAGAAGGCAAATATTCCTGGAGCTTAACTGTATAATCCTACATGTGGTATATCAGAACTAATATCTGGATTTTTGCACCATGACTGAGTAGTGGTTCGTTTTTTACATATTAAGGGACCAGAGGTGGGCATCACAAAGATGTCATTTAATAGCTAAGAAGACACAAACACATTAAAATAAAAGTCCTTGGAATAAAGGAAACAATCGCAGGTCATTACTCAAGACTGACTGTGGATCCACGACTCCAAATGGCATTTATGGATCCTTACAATTCACATTGCTGCAGAAAATACCCATTCCATCTCTTGGCTTCTCTGACCCTTCCCTCATGCCTGGCCAGCACATTAAAACTGCAGACACTTTTTATCTATGTTATTAGACACCCAATAAATATTTACACAGTGAATAAAGAAAAGAGTAGTGAATGAATGACTTTACATATAATTTGTGCTTGGCATGATAAAGATGCTAAACTGTTCCAATGGCCATCTGACTGTAAAAATCCTCCACTTTTGACATCTCTCTCTGGTGATAAGTCTGTGTCGAGGGTTTGTGTACAGTACTAATTAAGGGTACTCCCCTCTTAAATGCTGATTTTTCAAAAAGTAATTTTTCTTGGCTTACAGAACAGCCCACTTAAATCTTCTAAATTGGTTTGCTGGGGAAATGGCCCTGACCTCCTTCCCCCTTAGATACAGGCTCATGTTCTATGTTTCTTAAACTAAGGCTATGCTCACACCAGAGTAATTAACTGAATAATTGTCCTAACGGAATTTAACCTTACTCTCGGTCTTCATTGGATGATTGCTCCAGTGTGAATATAATCTAATAAATTCCCTAAGAAGGACTTAATCTTTACTTCCTAAAACCAAAGTCTACTGTGCTTTCCCTACATTTAATTTTCCTTATTAGAGATGTAATCAATGTTAAAAATAAAACACTCAAAATAGAAATATATGTGCTGGAAATAAGAGCTCCACTGATGACACCCTGCAGAGATATTTATCATTAAAAGTTTACAGAGCTTTCTAGAATTTCTTCTCTCTCCCTCTTACACACATATATACACATATACATATACGTACACACACAAATATACATCACATGTAAAGATATACACACATATATAAATACATATATATATGTATATGCATACATACACAGGCATGCACACATAACAGACGTCTCTCCAAGTACCACTTGGTTCCATGGAAGATAGTCAAGTATTGGCGTAAGTATTTAGCCAAAACCAAGACCAAAGCCAAATATCATCACTGTAGAGTGAACTTCTATAATACAAGAATAAATTTTACTTAATTATTTTAACTTTATTAGTAAAAATTTCAGTTATATACATTTAAATGTTTGAAATTATAATGCTAGAACAATAAATTCTCAGCACTATTTTATACAAGAGTGACCCTGTGGTCCTTATATCTTATTGATACATTTACAAAATGAAATAGAGGCTCAGTTTTACCAGATATTAGTACAAGTGAAAGATTTTTGTAGAGTGGGATTAATTTCATTTTTTTCTAAAACTGGTTTTCTTTTCTTAAAACTCTTCATATTATTATTGCTGTTATTATGATGTTGTTATTCATGATTTGGGAGATTTTCTTCCTTATAACTAATACCTTAAATTGAATTCAACAACTAGATATTAAGTGCAGTTTGTAAGCGTTAATATATTTCATATTGTAGCATTCATGTAAACACATTTAACATTTCAACAAAATGGAATTATGATATATAATACCTGTTTTTCAGGATTGTATTATTATTATTGAAATAATTTAAATAGATTTATTGACTTGACAGGGATATTGTGTTCTTTCTAAAATTACCTAGTAAAGGTGCTTCTGTATTATCATACTAACAGTCAATCTATTTCATTATTTAACTATTTTAGTTATTAACAACCATTTTATACAATTTAACAGCTTTTAAAATTAAGTTATTGAAACATTTTGCTTTTTCAATATTAAATGTACAACTAAACTCAATTATTTCATATATTTTAACATATAAATTACCTAGGAGATTTTTTCACTCTAAGATAGTCCAGAATACTTATATTTTAAAAATAACATTTGTTGCTACTTCCCTAAATTCCAATATATCTCTATTTGTATAGAAGTATTGTAGATATCATATGTATACATTTTGATATGTTTAGATATACATCCTATTTACATATTTTATATAAAACATAAAGTAATGTTGTTTTTTATTTAGGAACTAATAGTCATCTTCCATCTTACTACAGAGAGTTTATCTGTATTGGATATAAGATACTTTTTAAAACCTACTCTGACGGACATGTAAGTTGTTTGCAATGTTTACCTATTGCAAACCCCAGTGCCTTGATTGTTCCTTGTAGTGAACATTGTTTTTTGCCCATCAAACATCCATTCTTCCATCTGCCTTCCTAAGAGAATCATAATTATGTTCAGAAATCCACTCCTCTCCTATAAGATCCTCTGTCTCAGGTAAAGGCGACTATATTCATAGCCTGAGTGCATATAATTGGTCTAAAAGTAATCCTGCTCACTTTGCTAGTGACTGGCTAAGCACTGGACCCATGTGGGCATGCAGAGATGCTAAGAGCAATTTCCTGAGAAAGTTCTTTGACATCCTCTGGGATACTTCCAGAAACCACTGTCTGTCTTTCTCTTTTTCTTTGGACTTTCCTATCATTGATATGAGGCTCAGGATTGCTATAACCTCACAGGGAGGGGGTCTTAGACAAGAGGCAACGCAAGCTGGAGCCACAGGATATATCAACGAGGACACCTGCACTACCTCTGAATCTCCAGTCATGTGAGCAAGTTCATTTCCTTTCTGTTTAAACCAGCTTGAGTGGGGTGTTCTGTTATTAATAGATAAAAACAAAGACATATTCTTTGATTATATGAGGTGTAGGATCAAGAAAACTTGAGAATAGGGAGTTAGTTTTTTCTTCATTGCTAAATACCTAGCACTTACTAGGCTAGGTTATCCGGTGCAGAGCAAGTATGTGATGCATGAATGTATAAATTCCTACTCTACTCATGAAAGTCTTGAAGCAAAGCCCACAGAAAATTTAAAGTAAACATTATATTTCCTTCTTTCAACATTTCAATTCTTAGAATGGATTTAAGAATCGAATATGCGTGTATACTTAGTGCATAGGTAAATATTTATCTTGAAAGTTTACAAATGACAGCTTCCTGGTTTTTGCACAGTACAAATATTTTCTTTAATGAAGAAATACCATGTCAACAAATGTGATGAATTAGTGATAGAAAAAGATGTATACCAGCAGAAATGGATCATAATGTAACACATTATGTAAATCCTTGACATTTTTGTCCCACATATTTTATGTGGCTGTAAAAATTGCCCCAATATGTGGTTATATATTAGCCTTTAGAGTTCAAATAATTTATGTATAGTTTTTAAAAGAAAATGTTGGGCTTCCCTGGTGGCGCAGTGGTTGAGAGTCCGCCTGCCGATGCAGGGGACACGGGTTCGTGCCCCGGTCTGGGAAGATCCCACATGCCGCGGAGCGGCTGGGCCCGTGAGCCATGGCCACTGAGCCTGCGCGTCCGGAGCCTGTGCCCCGCAACGGGAGAGGCCACAACAGTGAGAGGCCCGCGTACCGAAAAAAAATAAATAAATAAATAAAAAATAAAAGAAATGTTATCATTTATAGACTCCCTCAAAAGAAAAATCTGAGAAGTAATCATAATCACATTGTTTATATGATTGTTATTTCTCCAACTAGTGTCATAAAATCCCTTGAACTTTAGCTAGTCATCAGTGTTTTCCTTTAGAACTTCACAGTTGAGAGACAAATAAGATTCTTCACAGTTATTTTGACTTTATGTTTACTCTTCCTGTGCTTATTTTCCCAATGCTAGGCAAAGTTTAATTAGATCATTCCCCCGGCTGATAACCTCTAAAGGCAACTTTACGGTCATTATCCGTTCTACTCCCCTTTTTTTCCATATGTAATCTCTCTGATGTGGGGCTGCATCTTACAATTTATGATGAGTGATCATTTAATTGTTAGTGTTTTACTCTCATACTGGCATAAAATAATGTTTAAAGCTCCCCAATGATTCTGAAGTATAGCCATGTTTGAAAACTAATGTTTAGAGTCAACAGCTGAAGTCCTCCCCTACCCAAATTTTAAACATTCAAATTATCTTTAATCTCAAAACTCATCTAATGCAAGAAACTACCTTCCAAATTAGCGAAAAACTCTTACAATCAAAAGTGTATTATTTGCTAATTTAAAGAAAATTTTACCACGCTTTAATTCACTGCACACACATTGAGCGTAATCTGTTTTGTTGCCTGAAATGATATAGGGGATATATGTTTAAAATTATAACCAAGACTTACCGAATTGTGGATTACCATGGAAATGTTTACTTAAAATTCTGTCAAATGAAAAAGAAAAAATGACTGAAAACACTTGCTTCTTTGGTATCTTGCATTCCCTTCTGGCAGTTGTCTTAATTGGTCCTTCCTGTCTGAATGTTAGTTTTGACCAGTCCTGACCTGTCCTATCCACCTTAGTTCAGCTCTTTTTCTGAGTTTGGGAGGGCAGTTGGCTCTATCCTATGAGCCTTGGGGAGACTTCAAATAACTGGTTGTATGTTTTCAAGGTTTTGTCTCTGGGTGATAAAATGGGGGGAAGAGACATTTTCTCAGAGTTGGTCTGACTTAGCAGGAGCTCTAGATAACTGAGAATGACAGCAGCTGGGCTACTGCTCTAATGGTGTGGATTCAAGCATAACACTAACAAGATGTACCAGCAATGGGGGAAAATAATCACAGGAGAATGCAGAGGTTTACAAATGCTGCTCTGACTGTGCTCAGATTTTGTCATTTCAAAGTGGGGAGCCATAATGCTAATGTGTTCCCAGAAGAGTACACTAAGTTTAGAATGGTTGGGAAACTCAGGGTACACTAGTAGTTGGTGATGGTGGCTAAGCTGGCAATTCTTAGTAATTTACCGCCTGAGTGATAGGGCTCAGAAATGAATGACAAGGCAACACTGACAGGTTAAAACTAAATAAATGTATATATTTTGGACACTGGCAAAATGATAATTATACAACTACAGAGTGAAAAGAGGGATACTGGTGCAGTGATATGACCTCATGAGAGACTTCCCTATACTACAGGGCATATACATGGACCACATTTAAGCCTGCAATGCAGTTAATAATTTTAAATTGCAATTTGTAGTTTCTAACCATTTCTGCCCTTCCCACCCTCCTCATCATTTATATTTAATTACGAAGAATGTTCTAAAAATATTCAAGAAAATCAACCTATGTTTCATTTAAAATTCTATACTATTACTGCTCCCCTGCACGAATCACACAAGGTCATTGACGGAATTACCTGCTGACTGACATAGACTTATCATTGTCTTTTTCTATTTCTCAGGAAACAACTTACTCAGCAACCTGCTTTTCTTTCTCATCCTAGCAGTTGGTTTAAAAAGAACTTCGTTTTTCATAAATTCAGTTTTAATTTGATCATTACGATAGCACTGGTGTGAGACAGAAATATGTGCTTCTCAAAAAATGCTCCTCATAGACATTACTACTCTTCTATATGTAAATGAATACATGGGTAAGTGAATGAATGAATGAATGAATGAGTGCTGGCAGTGAGATTTCCTACTGAGGCTTCTCACATTCCTTAGAATTTTCATTTAAATCCACTGTGTGAAGGGAGTAATTTTTATGTTCAATAATCAGTTCTCTTTCCACAGTACTAAAAAATTGGAAAATTTGGCAACTAACAGAATTTAGTGTGACATATTTTTCTTACTCCTCATAAAGTGGTAACATAAAATAATAAATACTAATGGTGACAGCAGCCAAGATTCTGGTGGCACTTTAGATACCCATAAGATGCATCGATTTTTTTCTCCTATTCTTTGATACTTACAAAGACCCAAGATATTTTCTCAATCTTATGTAAATTGCTCCGCAAACACTGCCTCAAACTGGTTTTATATACTTGAAAGCAATCACCACCTTTGAGTCTCCCTGTTTCGTAAAGCTGGCCCCACCACTGAATCTAATAGTAGTAGCTTTTACTAAGTGTTTAATCTGTTTCAAATATAGATGATCCCATTTCATTGTCACAACGACTCTATGAGACAGGCACTATCATTATTTCCCCACCTTACAATTTAGGAAGTTGCAATTTACAAATACCGACACTTGATCAAAACCACACAGCTAGCAAAGAAGTCAGAATTTGAGCTCAGAGGCTTACTTTTAACCAGCATATTATACTGACACTGGCAATAGATCTATCGTAAGCAGTTCTAATATTTTCTCAATTGTCCTTTTCTGAGGTAGGTAGAAATAAATTGAGCTCTTAGTTAATAAAACTCTTATTCAATTCTATGTTCTTAGAACTTAGCACAGTGCCTGGAATGTGCTAAATACCTTATAACTGTTTACTGTTCAACTGCTGAGTTTAGATTAAGATTATGTAAAATAGGGATAGCAATATATTCATTTTTGCATTCCTTGATTAATTCATAAAATATTTATTGAGAGCTGGATACTGGCTGGATAGTGCGCAATGGGTTTGGTATATTATGGCAGAAAAATCAATCTACTGTACCAAGGAGAGAGAAAAGCTGTCTTATTTTTCTAAGTATTTTATAACTGACTGAATATTATCTGTACCTAGCAGAGGGGAGTGAAGATATTCCTTCCAAGATTTATCCTAAACTTGTATGAACCCAAATTTAACATACTTCTCAGAGGAGTCACCTGACTACTTGCAGTTTGTTACAGTTTTTAGAGCATCTGGAGCTAGAAGGGCAAGTGTCCCCCTGAGAACCATTTACTTTGAAAGTTTAAAGATCCTTGTGAGTTTACAGATAATTAGTGGTTCTTTTCTTGGCCAAACACACTCTCTTAGGCTGCATTTAAAGACCCAGTGAATCTTCCACAGTACTAGAAGATTCACTGGTTTGATAAAATACTCCATTTGCTACATCATACTCAGTTTAGTGATTTCTGGAAATTATTAGGCTAATAAATTTCAGATGCAAGTTGTGACATCCTAATTCTATTTGTCTTAAAAAGCAGGTGGTATAATAAGATGTACAAATTTATAAGCTCTATTCTCACCTAAAAGAAGCTTTTAAGGATATAGGTTCATTTAGTTTCTCATTTCACTACTTATTTACTGGTATCATTTTTCTAAGAAAAGATCACAAAAGTAAGTCACCTCTGGATTAAAACAGTGAAATAGAATGTGTAGAGCTGGACTCCCTTGGTGGTGCAGTGGTTAAGAATCTGCCTGCCAATGCAGGGGACACGGGTTCAAGCCCTGGTCCAGGAAGATCCCACATGCCGCGGAGCAACTAAGCCCATGCACCACAACTACTGAGGCTGTGTGCTGCAACTACTGAAGCCCGCGTGCCTAGAGCCTGTGCTCTGTAACGAAGAGCAGCCCCAGCTCACCGCAACTAGAGAAAAGCCAGTGCACAGCAATGAAGACCCGATACAGCCAAAAATAAATAAATAAATTTATTTTTTTAAAAAGTCTATTAAAAAAATGTGTAGAGTCAAAGGTGTCACGCTTTCAAAGGTTTTTAAAAATATTTTAAAATTCTCATTCTGCTTGAAGTTGAATGTCATAAATCACCTCTCTTTCTTCTTGAATGTGAATTATCTTGGAGAGTTAAGGTTTCATTTCTACTTAGATCTATTACCTCACTACTGCTTGGTGATTCCTGGCATCTTGTGTCTGAGGTTTTTTTTAATTATCTTCATAATTGACCTATAATTTTTACATTTAGGAACACAATGATGTCAGGGAGGCTGGAGTTACTGAGCACAGAGAGTACCTGAGGGAAAAGCTCTCGTCTGTATGATTTAAAGAACTAGGTATACTGTCCCTTTTACATTCCCAGGTTCTCTTCTTGGCTCAGTAGCTCCAGCCCTGATTGGTTTTTTACTCTTGGAAGTCAGACATGTTCCTACCTAATTATGTCAAGAAATGCAAGAAAAAACAAACAAAAAAACCCCCCCCACCACCACCACAACAAAAGAGAATTTTAAATATAAGCATTTTTAAGGTCACTCCTCCATAAGATGTGAGAATGTCCCCAGAGCATTTTCTCTGGTTCTCTTATATGCTTGTCGGGGAGGGGGGGGGTTGTTTCCATTTTCTTTTTCTTTTTTAATTGAAAGTTGCAAAAGCTTAACCTTAGGATCAGGCAAAATCCTATATTCATTTCCCATACCAGCAGCTTCACTTCCAGAAGGTTAAGGGTCATAGGGGTTTAAAGCTTCATCTACCACAAGGGTTCTCAATTCTGCATATGCACTTTAGAATCACCTGGGGGGGTTAAACAATTCCAGATGCTTGTATGCCACTGCCCCCAGAGATTCTGATTGGCCATGGGTGGGGCCCAGGCATGGCAATTTAGAAGCTCCAGAGTGGATTCTAATATGTAAGCAGGGTGGAGAAGCTCTCTGTTTATTCTAAAAAAGCTATTCTGTTTCCATGGAGATTTGGGTAAAGAGTGGAGATGCAGAAAAATTTGCCTACTAATGTCAGAACTGGGAAGGTATGTGAACTCACCCCACTCATTTTCTTAGAAATAAATTCTGTGGGCAGAAAATTTGAGTGGCATCCTGAGTACTCAAGAAGTTCTCCTGGCTATTTACCCTGTTTTCCCACCACCATCCACCATGACACCTGGTTTTTCTCAGTAAGCAGAGCTAGCAGAGCCTCTTCAGAGGGGACCCATCACTTGGAAGAATTTCCACGGTGCCTGATCTCTTTCCAGTATAAAACAAGTTAATAAGTTCTTATCCCATGTGGACTCATGGGGTGCACAGTTCTTTCAGTGCCTAGAATGAATTTACCCCCAATGTATGACATATATATGTATTTTTTTATCCCCAAATATTGGACATACAGTGATAATTAATAAAATGCCTGGGAGTGTTTAATGTGTATGATCTGAATTCTTGTTGCATGAATGGACAATGTATTTTCAATCTGGACACTGGGAAAAACTATCCTTTACCACTCATGAACTTTGAATCAAACCTCTACTTAAAGGTAGTTTCAGGAATTGAGAAAAGCACATAAGTTGTAATAAATTTCAAGGTGTAAAACCTGATCTTGAGCAATTACCATTGAACCACAGCTGTCCCAAACTACCAAGCAAACAGACCAACCCACTGTGAAGCCAAAAAAAGGAAATGTTGAAAAATGACAAGCTTTATGAGATAGCTCCTCTCCTAAAGCAGCTCTCCCAGTACTTATTTTTTTCTGATATAAACTTTTAATTTTAAAAGTTTTAGATTTGCAGAAAAATTGCAAAGATAGTACAGATATACTCCATACACTCCACACCCACTTTCCCCTATTATTATTCTCTTATATTAATAAGGTGCATTTGTTACAATTAATGAACCAATATTAATTGGTTAACCATTACTATTAAAGTCCTTACTTTATTCAGATTTTCTAAGAATTTTCACCGAATTCTTTTTATGTTCCAGGATCCCATCCAGTATACCACATTACATTTAGCTGTCATGTGTCCTTAGGCTTCCCTTAGCTGTGTCAGTTTCTCAGACTCTCCCTTTTTTGATGACCTTGGCAGTTTCCAGGAGTACTGTCAACTACATTATAGAATGTTCCTTAATTGGGATTTGCTGGAGTTTGTTGTTGCTGTTGTTTTTGTTTTATTAAACTGAGGTTATATTTTCTTGGGAGGAAGAGCACAGAGGTAAAGTGCCATTTTCATCACATCATATCAAGGGTAGATACATCAACATGACTCACCACTGTTGATATTAACCTTGATCATCTGGCTGAAGGAGTGACTGTCACCTTTCTTCACTGTAAAGTTACCTTCTTCTCCCTTTTTCCCTACTGTACTCTTGGAGGGAAGTCTTTATGTGCAGCTCACACTTAAGGAGGGGGGAGTTATGCTCCTCCTTCTTGGGGTCAGACTACATAAATTATTTGGAATTCTCCTTAGAGTTGCCTCTTCTCCCAATTTATTTATTCAATCATTTATTTATGTCAGCATGAACTCATAGATGTTTATTTTATACTTTGGGTTATAATCCAATACTGCTTTGTTTTGTTGCTCAAACTGTTCCATCTTTAGCCACTGGGAGCTCTTTCAGTTGGTTCCTGTGTCTCTTTGACATAGCCCCCTCATTATACTTTTTTTCTTTTATGGTTTTTTTTTTAAGGAATTCCTTATTTTCTGACACTAGAAGCTCCATGTTCATATTATTATCTTCTCCAAGAAGCACTGATTCTTTTTTTTTTTTTTTGGAGAATGATATTAGCCACAATCTGGATTCTAAGTATGTTCATTGCTAGTGGTGTGGTTACTTCTAGATCCTTTCAGCTGACAGAATGCAACTATATGGGTGTAGTGTATACTAATACATATATATGCATACACTATTCTGTATGTAACATCTGTATCTATATTAAGCAGAAACCTGAGTTCATACTGATGTTTCCAACTCTAATCCATTACCACACGGGTCATTCCCTTGGCTTACCGGTAACCTCCCACTCCAATAGTCAGAAACATGCCTCCTGCCCTCTGCCATCCTTAAATTGTTCAATGGCATATATAATATATATAATGGTATTAGAATGGTGAACCCTTACACCCATGGGAAACAACTTTGCTAAATAGCTTGTATTGTTTATATACAGTTCCTTTTATCTTTAGGTTTTCGGTTTCCAGTCAAAACACCATTTTCCAAAGTTTGTTAGGTCAGCACACTTTTCTCCCACCCCCTCAGTGAGGTGGTCATACTGATGTAATACAGCTATATTATTTCATCACAATCTGCATGTCATCCTAGGACCTTCTAACCTCTTTAATGTATACATTAAGGTTCAGTCTTTGTGCTGTAAAGTTTTATGGATTTTGACAAATGCAGAATTTTGAGTATCTACCACAATAGTACAATGCAGATTAGTTCCACCACCATAAAATGTTCCCTGTGCTTCCCCTTGTCAAACAATTTCCCTTACCTATCACTTAGGAACCACTGATCTGTTTTCCATCCCTATATTTCTGCCTTTTCCAAATGTGATATGAATGGAATTATACAGTATGTAGCTTTTGGGGTTTGGTTTCTTTCACTTAGCAAAATGCATTTTACATTCTTCCCTAATTTTTGCTTGAATTCATACCTTGTAAATTCATAGTATGTTATCTTGTGGATATACCATGGTTTGTTTATATATTGACCTATC
Source organism: Physeter macrocephalus (assembly GCF_002837175.3). NCBI lineage: Eukaryota > Metazoa > Chordata > Mammalia > Artiodactyla > Physeteridae > Physeter > Physeter macrocephalus. The sequence goes on from NC_041218.1 coordinate 25,822,007, forward strand.
GTAGACACCTTGGTTTCTTTTGTTTTTTGTTGATTATGAATAAAGCTGATATAAACATTCTCGAGCAGGTTTTTGTTTGGATATAGGTTTTCAAATCAGCTGGGTAAATACTTTGGAATACAATTGCTGTATTGTATGGTAAATCTATGTTTAACTTTATAAGAAATTGCAAAACTGTGTTCCAAAGTAGCTGTACAATTTTGTGTTTCTACCAGCAATGAATGAGAGTTCCTATAACAGGTACTAGAACATACGTTCTAGACTTTCCTTTTCAGGCATCACAGTTGGTGAGAAGGACCAGTAATGCAAGCTGACATAAGGAATAAAAATCAGGTCAAACTCTCAGGGGGTATAAGAAACTGGGGATATAGGACAATCTGTGTTCAACATATAGATGCTCATTTCGTTGACACATGCATAATACCATTTTTATTTACAAGTCTTACATAATGAGTCAAGTTCAGTTGACAGTTTTTCCATGAAGAGATACCACTATCATTGTTTTTATTTTCTCCTAGATATTTTGACTGTGGACATAAAACAGGATTATTGTAAACTGAGAAGTCTAAAAAACTTAGCAATATTTAAAGATAATTAACACACTACTATATATTAAAGATAAGACCATTTTAAACATGCATGATACTAAAATTTTCTTTAGATTATGACTAATATAAATCAGATTATGATATGAGCACTTGGATGTGTGTCAGTCAAATCTAAGATCTAATGACAAATGTCTAGTTTTTTTCCTTTTATTCCACTCTTATGTTTAGTCAACAGCTCTAATTAGTAGATGGTTACTTCACTCCATCAGAAGAGAAAAGCTGAAAAGACATATGAATTAAAATGTGTAATAATGTATTTTTTGTTAAGGATATTGCTGATTAAGCTAAACTTTCTATTTGTTTTAATCCTTATTGTTTATAAATTTCTATAAGCATCTGTTTATTTCCCTATCTTGTAGGTACAGTATTTAATTTTATTTTATAAAATATCTTGCATCAATTCAGCATGTTCACTTTCACTTTTCATTGTATCTTACTTTAGATGTGGACAATAGAAGATACAGAAGTTGGGGCTACTTTTTTGCTGATTTCCTCATCTGTGAGATCCATAATGGTATAAATATTTATCCATATTGTTCTCCAATATATCCTAGACATATAGAATGGCACTTTACATATACTAAGCTCTCAATAAATATTTACTGAATGAATAAGTAAATGATTCTGGACTTTGCTCCATTCAATGCCGTTAATTGGTTTTTCCTCACTTTAACTAAAAATAAGAAAAACTAGTTAATTTAGACTGCAAGTAAAAAAAAAAGATTTTTATTTTCTCAGATAAATAAAAACTATTCCACAAAAAAGAAATGACTGTGTACAATTTAAACTTTTATTTATTTATTAATTTGCTCATTTGAAGTCATTCATATATGCATGCCTTTAATAATCTTTTAAAATTATCACTACGTACTAAAGATTATGCTTTGTGTTGGCTGGACAGACATGGAATAAACAGCAAGTGTCTTAGGGAACTTATTCCTTAGTACTTCACATATGAAACGAAAATTGTTAAGAGAAATCAGTTAATCAGAAAATCAGCTTTTTTTCTAAGAGTAAAAGAAGAAAAGCAAATAATAGGAAAACAAAAGAGACTAAATAGGGAGGTAATACTAAGCAGACCTCAGGTATCAGAAATGACTTTGCCCCTTTGAAATCTAAGCTCCAATGCCTTTTATTGCATTTACAAAAAGGAAGTGGGGTCTAAACCCTATAATACTGTAAAGAAACTAGGTATGGGCACTTTAGAAGTTTATCCACTTTCAGAAGTTGATAAATAGAATTAGAATAGTCCCAAACAAAATAAAATATAGAGTACTATTTCTCCCCTCAATTAAGCCATCTTGTAACTGTAATTCTTCATGATTCAGTGCAGAATTTTATCCATCTATATTAACTAGATAAACATTTACTGCGGGTGAGTTAATGAATATTTGTTGACGTAATAAGATCAACAATATTTGGATGTGATTATTACTAACCATAAGTTAGCTGAAAACCCATAAGGTTTATGTGTCTTCTGAAAAAACGTTTTTGTTTAATGTATAGCTGATAATAGCTTTACTTCTCCTCTTCATAGTCCTTTAGAAAGCTTTTTCAGTTGAGAAAAAAATTTATTGAAGTTTACTTTCTGGGTCTATGTTTGAAATGAGCTATCCTGCCTCTGATTACCGTACATCTGTGTGCCCTGCCTGGAGATGTATTTCCCGGCTGTCCTGAGCCATGCAGAAACTTTGAAGTAATTATCCAGTGTTTGTTACAGTATCATTACATGCAGAGGTGCTGTTCTAGCTCCCCTTACAGCTTGTATTTCATACTATATATTCTATACTACTGTTGGTTTCTAGAAGTTACCTAAACTGAATGAAGTGAATCTTAAAAGTTGCCTTATTTTTTAAAAATATATATAAATGACAGTGAAATACACAGACATTAAATGAATGTTTTTATGAATTTTGATAAAAACATGCACTCATATAACCACACCCCAATTAAGATTTAAAAATATTAATTTAACCCCAGAAGGTTGCCTGTGTTCCTTTGAAAACCCACAGTCTCTCCTACTTCAGGGAACCATTTTTCTGATTTCTATCAACATAGATTAGTTTTACTTGTTATTGAAATTCATATAAATGGAATTACATATTGTACAGTTTTTGTGTAGTTCCTTTTACTAAGCATGAAGTTTGTAAGATTCATCCTTGTGGCTGCACTTATTAGTAGTTTGTTCCTCTATATAGTGCTAAGTAGTGTTCCATTTCAAGGATACATTATTCTCCTGTTGATGAATATTCAGTTGTTTTCAGTTTGTGGCTATGAATAAGGCTGCTATGAACATTCTTGGATAAGATGTTGATATTGAGTTGTTTTGAGTTCTCTATATGTTTTGGATATTAACCTTATCAAACGTATCATTTGCAAATATCTTCTCCATTCAGTAGGTCGCCTTCTCGTTTTGTTGATGGTTTCTTTTGCCATGCAAAACTTTTTAGTCTGCTGTAGTCTCATTTGTTTATTTTTGCTTTTGTTTCCCTTGCCTGAGGAGATATATCCAAAAAATACTGCTAAGACCAATGTCAAAGAGCATACTACCTATGTTTTCTTCTCAAAGCTTATTGGTTTCAGGTCTTACATTTAAGTCTTTAATCCATTTTGTGTTTATTTTTGTGTAGGGCATAAGAAAGTCTATAGGCGTACTTCTAATTTAATTATACTGAGTAAAAATCAGATTTCAAGTGTGCTTTGTTGACTGAAGTTCTTCTCTAAGTAGCTAGTTTTTTAATGAAAGAATGGAAAGCTCTCAATTGAATATGCTTTCCAAAATGACTTTTATACATTGCTTTTTAAAAGTCTTTCCTATTGATACTGCTATATTGGATATTGCATTATTAGTCCCAACCTCCATCCTGAAATAACAAAAATTTGCTTTTGGAAAAGTTGCCTGCTTTCTGTCTCTCATTTGAGATGAAAAATCTTTTCGATAAAAGTGGATTTACAGAAATGTTTAATGTAAACAGTATCTTATATGTAATGAAGTTCTACTACTTGTCCATTGTCCTGTGCCTCTTGTTCTATAATGAGCCTCCAGGTCACATTCTTGTCACCTTAATTCCTTAACATCATCCTGGCCAATACAGGGATGACATGTGGAGACCTGACTTCACCTAGAGACATACAGCTCAATGCTAAAAAAAAATTCATAATAAATAAGGCCCCTAAGCTAACCAGCTTCAGAAGATGACATTGGAAGGTATCAACTTACTTACCATGGCTTTTGTGAACTCTGAACCAAGTCTTTTTCTATGGCTTGCTGATTAGACCACCAATTATTTGGGGCACAGACTCAGGCCAACAGAACCTTTGGAACTGAAGGCCATTTATATGCTTGTTCTCTGTTTACTCTACACTTTGTGTTGGCTCTGCCTCCTGCCACTGATATCAAGGATGTGCAGACTGTTTGCACATCGAAATTCCTCTAATGGGTTTGAAATTTGTCATTCACGGAATTACTGAAAAGATTCCTTCTTTGTCACTGTCAGTATTTCAATTGCTTTCTGTTGATTTTCGTTAAAGTCCTTGATACTTTTCTCTTCAATTTCTGCAGTCTTTCACAGCCACTCAAACATTTCTTCAAGATCCTTCTAAAAACCACAGAAGATCTCCTGCAGTTTCTCAAAATCTCTCAAGAGGCAGCACATGTACTCTTTGCCTGAAGTCAAACTCTCCAGAATTGCAGATTGAGATCAGAGCTACTTCTCTCTCAGGGGCTCAGAATGTCCTTATCTCAGATGCCCAAGGATGGCAACATTTTGATTTGTTCAGGTGAAGATACACCTGACATACTTTATATTCTGAGTATTTATTAAGTTTTTCCTATACACTGTAAAAATACGATTTATTTATTCTCTAAGTTCTCCTTGCATTTAACAACTACTTCACATTCTTTCTCGCCTGATGAAGAGTACTTCCTAATACAATCTGTCCTAACAGCAGATGTAATTTGAGTGTGATATGAAGAGATCATAGGCGGGACTCCCTGTACCTGAATTTCTATCATATCCTTTCATTCCATCAATTTTGTTGTTTTACTGTGATGGTTCCAGAAGCTTTTCAATCTTTTTGAGGCGTTCTTATTTAATGCAAACACACTCAGAAGGAGTCTTACCTTCTGTTATCATTATATCATAGTCAACTAAAAGCAGTTTTAGAATAAAATATGAACAATCCAAGTTCTGTTGATTAAAAAGGAGAAGCATATCAAGAAAAAGGAAATGGGTGCTATCACAGCAGGTTCTGGAAAGCCAAGAATAATTTTCAACTCCACATTTTTCTGTGAAGCCATTTCTGCTTCTATATAATTTTCTATTGTCCATGTTTTGTTTTATTTTTGACCTGTGCAAATTACAAATTTCTTGAAGAACTACCATGATTTTCTTAACTTGATTTGGATAGGGAAGAGCAAATTTTATTCTTTTCCTGACTTGTAAGAAAGAAAGAAGTAATGTAAAACAATGTGATCAGTCATTATCAGTTCCATTTAATCAAGTCAACTTACATATTTACATTTCTAGAATTGTAAACGTTGATGTTTAGAAAAGTCACCCTTTAGCAATACATATATCTCACTCACTAAAGAAAATTTAAAATATTTTATGGGATCATTTTTATTGAGGAAGAAATATAAAAAATTCTAGTTAACTACGGTTTTACTATCTGTGTGTGTGTGTGTGTGTGTGTGTGTGTTAGGCACACAGTACACGTATAACAAGAACCTACTGACTGAAGCCATAGTTTTATAAACTTGAAACAGATGGCTACACTTTCACCAGTTGCAGATGAAGTGTAAAATGAAATGTATTTTCTAAGATCTGAAGATTCTGGCAAGTAAAAAAAACCATAATTACTGTTTTTTAAGTAGTCACAACATTGATGTTTGTTCCCAATACTGCTTTCCCAAAATGTTGAAACAGTGCATTAAAAATATTTCCAAAAATTATCCCAAATTTTCTTTGTGAGAAATTTTTTTTTCTGTGCATTTGCTACTATTTCAATGTTTTATATCCTGGACATGCTCACTAAACTTTGTCAATCCCTTTTGATGAATGGTCATTCACAGAAGTTGCTACTTTCTATAAATGTTATCATCTGATTCAATTTTGTCACCTTATCCAACTTTTCAAAACTGTTTTATTTCCTGTCAGATATTTAGCCATCTTGAATCTTGAGTAAAGTAGGATGTCAAAATATCAAATCATCCTTTCCATCCTTTTTTATTTTTATTCTCTGGCAGTTTCTGGTAAATGAAGGGACTGGTTTTAGCTAGGTGAGGTTTTGTTTGCTTTGACAATGAGAATTCTTGTGCAGATAAAGTACTCATTTTTCACTGAAATAGCAGCAATTGACACACTGGACAACACACTAGAAGACACGATGACAGAAGTATTGTATTATATGGAAATAAATTCATTTAAAAAACTAGAACCCATTCACCCAAGCCATGGTCTCATCAAAGTAATATTTCAAACTTTGCTTAATTACTAGCGCCATGTTTTATACTTCTGGGCTATTTATGCACTATAGGTATGTAAAAGTAATGAAGGCTAAGAGTCCACTTTAGATAAAATACAAGAGCTGAAACAAATGGGCAGGAGTCACCTTCCGTACAGCTGACCTGTTTTCTTTTTCCTAGTTGCATCAGATGAGCTCAGACGTCAGTCAATACCAAAACAGTATAATGGAAGTCATATGCGTCAAGCACTTGATAGGTTCTGACTAATGCTTGTACATGGTTTAGCTTTAAAAAGAATCTCATCTAACTTCTGAGTCTAACTGGGGGTGTTATAAATATATCATATATATTACCTGTATTTATATTTATCATATATATTTATCTATATCTTATATTTACTATAATAAAACTTAATTCAACACAACTAATTACTAATTGTCATATTGTGATTTATATGAACTATAATACTTGGTCATTCAGATGACTCAAATATATATTTCTCATATATATTTGGTCTTCATCCACAGTTCCTGGCTCACAGCTCCTCAAACTTTGGAATTTCTCGAGTGATAAGAGCAATGGGAACATCTTTAGTTATAATGTTTGGTCTCTTGACAATGCTTCAGACCCATGAAGGTGAAATGGGTTCCTTGTTATTCATAATAAGCCCCCTTCCACTACAACTGGGTTTATACTAACAAGGTGATTCGTTCTCTTGGCACCTAAGAGAAAAGCACCTAAGGATTCAGGCTGATTGCCAAGAGAACTAATCCTTCAGTCCCACCCCCTGATTTCTGAGGAGGGGAGCAGGAGGCTAGAGGTTTAATCAATCACCAATGACCCATAAGTTAATCAATCATGCCTATGTAATGAAGTCTCCATAAAACTCCAAAAAGATGGGTTCGAAGAGTTTCCACGTTGGGGAACCAGAACCCTTCATGCACTACGGTCCTGGGACCCAAACTCCATGAGGACAGAAGCTCTTCTGTTAGAGATCTTGCTCTATGTATCTCTTCATCTGGCTGTTGATTTTTATCCTTTAATATCGTTGCAATAAACTGGTAATCTAGTGAGTAGATGGGTTCCCTGAGTTCTATGAGCCTCCCTAGCAAATTAATTGAACCCAAGGAGGGACTCATGGGAACCTCCAATCTATAGTCTGGTGGTCAGAAGCACAGCTAACAACCTGGGCTTGCAACTGATCTCTGAAGTGGAGGGCAGTCTTGTGTGACTGAGCCCTTTACCTCTAGAATTTGATGCCATCTCCTGGTTAACAGGGTCAGAATTGAGTTGAATTGTAGGATACTCAGTTGGTGCCCTGAGCATTGCTTGATAGTGTTTGGGGAAAAAACCCCTCCATGCACTGGAATAGGGTGCAGAATCCAAAATACGAATATTTATTGACTCACTGCTAAACGGCAATAAAAATCTCAAATTGAAAGTTTACATTCTATTATTATTTAACAAGTACGATTATTCTTCCCTATTTACTTTTCTCCCATACATACCAAATAAAAGAAATTTCAATTGGTTTAATTTTAAATTTTTATATAAGCAAAATGCTGGAGGAATTAAATAATGATTTTGGTTTGATTTGTCATTCTGAGGAACTATAATATGGCCCTTTGGTCTAAAAGAATTTAGTTCTCCAAGTTTCAGAATACATCCTATTTACTGTCTTCCTAGTGTGCTCAAATAGTATACCCCAATGACTCATGAGATTGTCATTATTTCTATGAAATTGTATGTAAGTGGATCAAAAATTATTCTGAATCAATCACTCTTCCATAGTTATGCTTCATCTTTTTGAACCTAGACCAACCTCGATTATATAATTTATGACTGTTCTTACATTATGTGGCTCAGTTAGTTAGAATATACCAAGAGAGAAACAAGCATGAGTTTCATCTCCATGAAAGATAATTTGTTTGGTTCTATTCCCTGGTCTTTGACTTTTCACGAACTAACCATTTAAAGTAATTACTTTTCATAAAAAACAGCTGAAGTGAGAGAATTGGTAATATGGTGCAATTCTACCCTCTCTATTGGAAAGGAAGAGAGGAAACTTGGAACATACTCTGGTACCAATATCAAAACTTTCAGTAACAAAAAGCAACATATAACTCAAAAGAAGTTCATTGAATGCTTTAGTATTGTTTTGGTATAAGTTTAATTTCACTGACACCAAGGAATTTTAGCAAATGGGATTTAGCATCATGAAAGGACCCAGAGGGGACAGAAGTAACAAAACGCACTGTCATATTTAGTTTTGAAAGTATGTTTTATGATCAGAAATTATCCCTTGCCAGTAATGTATACTTCCTCTGAAATTTAAGATTAGATTTTGATTACAAGTTTGAAATATTAGATTATTTATATTTTATTTTATGGACATTTATATAATACATAATCTTTTCCCATTAGGTAACTATTTTGTGAATTTGAATAAAGTAAATAAATTGCACTGGGTTTTAACCCATGGGGAGGGGACTTAAAGTTTTCTGCTACTTTTCTCATCCTTCCACTTAAGTTAAATTCTAAAACATTTTATATTGGTTATAAACTATACCATAGTGTATAATAATTTTTCATTATAATTGTTGGATTTCTGTATTTACACTGTCCTATTCTTTCTTCATATATTTTCTACATCTAATCTCACACATACATGTTTCAGGGTCTATCCCTTAATATTTACACTCAATTTCAACTGATCGAAAATTTAATTTAATTTTAATATTTAACTTATATCCATGCCTTTTACCTCTCTCTCATTATAGTTAGTATTTAATTCCTTCTCTGTTATCTCTACTTTTAAATCTTTCCTGAGATGCCAAAGACATCCTCCTGCTACCCACCTATGACATACTCAGTACCTCAAATAATACTTTTTTGTTTATTTCTTCAATGATTTTTGCAATATGGCCTCAATTTACTATCTGCAATTCCAATCCAATCCTCTGCAACCTTACGCTCTAGTCCAGATGGAATTCAGTGGACTGTCAGATGTATAAGATACATCTGACAGTCCACTGGACTGGTCCACTGATTCATCTTTATACATCTGATAAAGATGCATTATAGGACGAGCAGAGGAGGAGGGGAATGGAGTACTGTGGGAGGAATCAGTTTTGAGCAGTACGAAGACAAAAAATACTAGAAAAACTCAGGAGGTAAGAAGTTGCTCTGAATCGGCAGTTACCTTACCCTAACCTTGCATCTTTGTGTGCAAACGTAGCTGCCCGTCCAAAATTGATTCATGGTTTGGCATCTTTAACGTTGCTACCCAGATCATAGCTTTTTTTCTTAAACAACTTATGTTGGCATCTGATGCTTGTCCCACCCTCCACCCTACCCTATATTCCAGCTCCCTGCAATATGAAGATAGTCGTTGCTGGCCTCCTCCTCCAGGTTTTTATCTGTGTTGACAGCTCCCTCCAATCCTACTCTCCGACACAGCCAAAGTTGAACTCTGCCTCATAACTGCAACTACTCTCACTAAGTTGCGATCCCATTGATAATCAGCTCCTTTTATTATCTGACTGTGCTTCACTTATGATACTTTCGTTTATTCTCTTTCTGTTGAAACTTTCTACTCTTCCAGTTTCTGATAGTATATTATTTAAATTTTGTTAATTTTTCTCTATCTTTTATTTTCATGTTGTTTGTCTCCTTATCTTCCTCTTCTTTCCTCTTAAATATTAGTGCCTCTTAGCTTTCTAAACTCTGCTCCATTTGCCCTCACTCTCTAAATATTTTTTATGAATTAGTTAATCCAATCTCATGGATTCAAATATCACCTGTGGGTTTGTTTATGTCTCCTAACTTCTTGAGTATCCATATTATCAAGCTCAAACCCCTCCCTTCAAACCACTGAAATTGCTTTTGTCACTGTTGCTTACACCTTCTATGTTGCCAAATGCAGCAACTTCTTTTCTGTTCTCCTCTTTCTGGGTCTCACAGTAGCATTTTTGCTCATTGGGCTTATCCTTTACTTTTGAAACACTTTTCTCTGGTTTTCTTTTGGCTTTCAGCCTTTTAAGCTGATGGCTACAACTTAGTTTTCTAGTTGCTCTTCCTGTGTCCCGTAAATTGTGCATGCTTCGGGCATTTTTTCTGAGCCCTCTTTTCTTGTCTATATGAACTGTCTTCTTCATTGATCTCATTCTGTCCCATGGCCTTAACTCTCATATTCTAATGATATACTAATGAAATATATTAAGTATGGAGCCAGGGAGGAGCTCAGAACTGAAGAGATAGATAGATAGATAGATAGATAGATAGATAGATAGATAGATAGATAGATAGATATAGAGATATAAGATGATCTTTGCAGTTACATATATTACAGACATGCTGGAATCTAACTCATATCTTCTTCATTCTCTAATCTTGGCCTCCCACTCCTCCCCATCTCAGTTAATGGACCTATAACTATCTTCACAGGTATTCAAGCCAAAAGATTCCTTTTCTTGGGTCAGCTCATTCTTTCCACTCTCTTATTCATCATCAGGTCCTGTTAGCTCAAGCCCCAAATATACATCTTGCATATTTCCACTTATTTCTATCACATGGTCATTACCTTGAGAAAAGCCACCACCATCTCCTGTTTGGTACATCAGACAATAATACTTTTCATCAATATCAATTTCCCTAACTTGGGGGAGAATATACACCCCTGCTCCATTGAAGTTGGGTTTGATCATATGGTTGCTTTAGCAAATGAAATGTGAGCAGAAGTGAAACTTGCCACTCCCTAGACGTTTTAAGAGATAATTATGCTTGACCCTGTCTTTCTCCCTTTTGAAACAGTCACTGACAATGTATCAGAGAATGCATGCTTCATCAACCTGGATCCCAGCCCAGGGATGGTGTCTACGTACACAGAAACCTCAACAACGCACAACAGAAATGCTGTGTGAGTGAAAAATAAACCTTTGTTGCTGGGAGTCACTGATACTCCCAGCAACAACCCGTTGTTGGTGGTGTTTATCACAGGACTGGCTGCGTTGTCCTGACCAGTGTAGCCGACTAAAGGCAATATGCCTTCAGCTGATATGCCTGCTTTCACATGTCTCCCACCATCCATTCCCCTTACTACAATTAGTGTCATCTTTTGAATGAACACTGAGCCTTAACCCCTTCTTTCCCACTGTCTTTTCTTTTCCCCTAGAGTAGTATAGAAACTCTTTGTCATGGCGTCCATGGTCCTGCAGAGCCTGGCCCCTGCCTGCCTCTCAGACTTGTTCTCAAACCACTCTCGGTTGACTCTCCACGTGCTATGCCTGTCTTCATTATTTCCCTGGATGTGTTAAAGGTATTAATTAATGAGGGTCTCTGACTTTCCTGTTCTCAGTCTTCTCTTGGTTCTTCACATGGCTGTCAGTTTCTCATTCTTCGGGGATTACTCATCTCCCTAATGTTGGTTCTCCCCTTTCAGTGAACACCTCATCTACCACAGTTCCCCTCTGCTCTTCCCTTTCCATTACACGGCAGCTCAGATTTTCTGTGGGATTCTGAAGGTAACACGAAATATAGATGATAAAATGGAAGCTTGCACACTTCCCCGTACTTTTCTCTGTTAAGTGCCTAGGGGCTGTGGACCATGACTTTTCATCTCTGTATCTCTAACACTCAGGACAATACAACAGACAACATACAGTAGGTGATAAATAAATGATCTGTTGAACTGAGTTAAATATCTCTATACATCCTTCCACTTTCATCTATTTCTGAATAGATTAAGGATAAAAACAGATAAGACCGATCAGTGAAGCTCCACAACAATTTTTGTCCTTGTGTAAATAAATGCCCTAAACAAAACTGCCTTCACTCCGCCCCATACACACCAAATGTCCTGGAATACTGACTGTTTCATGCCATAATAATTCAAGTGCTGGGTCTATGCCACTTGATCAATGGTGTCATGTTTTCTAATAGGAAAGGGAGTTTTTCCTTTTTCATATTAATTCTAAATTTTATTTTTGTCAAAGTAACGAATGCGGATGAAAAGATATTTTTTAAAAAAGCAAAACTTATAATTTAAAGCAATACATACTCATTTCATGTCTTCCCATCCTCAGGCCCATTCCCAGATAAAAAAATTAAACTATTTCTACTTTTATTTCATTTGCTGAGTACATTCATAATTAATATGGAAGAAGTGTGAGGCACTAAATAATCATCTTTCACAAAGGAGGTGGTAAGTCACATTTTCCTACCACTGCAGTATAAAAATAAATTGTTATAGATATATTACTTGTACTGAACTTTACACTAGGTGAGTTTATAAATATTCTGAGAGGAAAGCAATGTAATGAATAAAAAAGTCACACAAAATAAGAGAAAAAGATAAACACAACAAAATACTATAATTCCAATGCTGAAGGCTTGAGATAAGAACAACTTTGGAAATCAAAAATGAATTTTAATAATAGGTGAAGTTCAAAAGAGACGATGTTCACTTATCTACACAAATGCCTTAAAGAAGCTTCTTTCTGTTTAGGAATCTTTAACTTTACATATATTATTACCTCATTTAATATATGCAAAAAATTATTAAGAATGTACCAAATGATGAGATGTGTAATTATACAAATGAGAAAACAAATTCACAGTCATTCAGTGACTAAGGAAACCCAGGAAATGGTAAAACCAGTCCACAAACTTAAGTGTTGTGATTTCAGGTCTAATACTCTTCCATTATAATAGCATTGTCTCCGAGCTCTGGGATATTAAAATTGGAATGCATATTATTACCTTTTATTTTTACTTTTATCATTTAACTGGCTAATCTAGAAATATGGAAGTTTGGTTGGCATTCAAATATGATTTAATTGATGCTATTGGAAAACTGCAATTTTTAAAATTTGTTTTCTCCTTGCTGATATGAACTACTCAAGCATTTTTCTCAATCTCAACCAATTCTCAATTGAAAAAGGGAAAAAGACTCAGAAAAATAATTATATATTATATAGATGGGTACTAATGTTCAAGGGATTGTGAAAGAGAAAAAAATGTGAATATACAAGATTCCTCCTCTAATTAGACAATTCAAGCCTACTGTGTCCATAAATCAATCTGAATACATTCTTTTGTTCTTCTATTTACCCAGTATGGAGATGTTATAGCTAAAGAAATTTTCCTATCTTAATGTAGATATTATTTCAAACTTTGGTCTTTATGCAGTTCTTGAATATTAAAGTTAGTAGCAAAAAAAAGGAAGAGCTGACAATCTTACAAATTCAGTCATGGAAAAAAATAGTGGTTGATAGTTTATGCACTATTATACATATTAAAGACTGAAGGTAACTGCCAAACTCTGTACCTTGTATATAAATATCACACTTCTTTTCAAACAAGAAAACTGGTATAATCTAAATTGAGCTCTCCCCTAATTATTTTTTACAAAACAGTCCATCAGATATGATAATGAGAATATACACAAATTTTCTTTATTTAAAATCAAATGATAGCCACAGTAAATTTACATAGGTCAACTTAACTTTCAAATAAATTTAGTAGCTTACAAATTTTCAGATATGTTTACCACAATTAAGAACTTTGAGAAAAACAAAATACATTGCTACATATCCTTGCCAGGTCACCTGCAACAGAAAAATTTCTTTTCTTTCTCCTCTTATCTATACATAAAATATAGAAGTACCTACTGGCTAGTCCAGAATCCACAGCACTCTCTGCTCAGACATTTGCATTTAGAAGTTTCTTACACTGTCACTTGTGACATACTTTGAGTAGTTATAAGATGTTTCATAAATTCATCATATTAAGCCCTGTCCTCCCAACTGAAACACAAACTTCTTGAGGCCACTATTTTGTAATCTCTCAGAGCCCATCCAAATTCCTCTCAAAAAGGTGATGAGGTGATGAATTTGTTTCAAAAGAGCTAGAGTACTTTAATATCTCCCCATACCACAAAATAATGTTTTCTCCACCTAATTTGTTTCATTTAAAAAAAGATGCTGGATTTGAAATCAAGTTCTTAATTGTTTAAAATACCATTTATGTAAAAGCCACATACAGCCTTTATTTTTTTCAAAAATGTTTGAGAATTTATTTTACCTTTATGCAATTGTTTTTAAGCATCTTTCCTTTTATATGGTGACAATTTTCTCTAACAATCCACATTTTTATATATAAAAAAGCAAAATTTTAAAGCATTTTAATACTGACCTTCTCAACACCTATCTTCAAAGCTACTTATTATTTATGTTAACTCCCTATTGCCATAATAACTTTTTCCTTTACCAGGACACTATCCATTTTCAAAAGTAATTAACTGATATCATGTCTTTTACATAAATAAGATAATGCATATAAAACCCTACAAACAGTGACCAGTGTAAAGTAAAAACTAATAAATGATTGAAAATTATGGAGTTCTAACCCATAACTTGACTGCTTAATTTCTTTTCCAAAACACTAAACTCCAGAATAGTGTCCAGGGTGATTGAATAATTTTTTCTTTAAAAAAGTTAGAATAAGTGCAAACAAATTAATAATAATAATGCCTAGTTTATTGTTTCCAATTCTCCACCCTCAGCATATTTAACCTAAATATTTAACCTAAATAATTTATGCTTTTAAAGCAATAATTATTCTTTCATTTGAGAATGTGAGAAACAAAGAGATCCATTTCTAAAACACCCTCTATTTTACTCTTGTAATCAAATCTAATTCTATGTACATTCAGTACAGAACATGTTTCCATTTTATCTCAGTGAATTCACTAAGTGGATGAGAGCCATTGTCTAAACACTATTAAGAGCACTAATGCTTTATTAATCAGTTGTTCATTTATTTTGTCCTTTTAAAGTGAAAGATCAATTAATTGAAGCAGTAATATCATATTCTAAATTGTTTTTTGAGCAATGCTGAAAGAATTCATTTCCATCAAGTTCTGTGTTCATCCTTCTTGAACTGTCGACTATGACGAGCTATATATCAAAGATATACCTACATGTTCTTTTTGACAGGTATTTGGAAAGATTTCTTTCTTTCAGAAAAGAATAAAGATACCTGATATCTAGAGCTTGCTTTTCTACAATGCCTCCTTTTATTAGCAATGTCTAAAGAGACAATTTAGAAAACAGTCTGTTTTGATTGACAACATGGTTCATTGTGAGACTGAGGTGACAACCCAGTAAGCATGCCAAAGAGTTCTTAGATAATTGGGTTCTTAGATAATAGAGTCCTCCCTTAATAAGTTAGATTCTTTATACACAGGTAAGATATAAAATTCTTAAAAACACAGCACTCAGATACTTTTGCTTAGCTCTAATTGATCACATTGCTTCTTTGCTTGTGAATGTGGCTGGGGTTCTTGAAGGTGTTTAGCTTTGTTTTATTTTAAATTCATCAGTGGTATTGATTGAAAAAGAGCACTTTTCAAGGAATCATAAAAAGTAAATTCAGTACTTAGTTGCCAACCATCTAGCTTTATTGAGTCCTCTGTGTACTCCTCTTAAAGAAATTTGGACTTTAACTTCCAGTTAGAATGTAGAAAAATGCCAAAAAAAAATTTTTTTTTTTTTTTGCTCACACAATAACAGCAGCAGAAAACCCAGACAAATAAAAATCATAATTTTATACTGGGCTGCCAAAGAACTCCTTGTCCCATTTTTCCAAGAATGCCTATCAATCTAACGACTTGTTTGCTAAAAATTTGACTGCTAAGTGAGAAATCACAAAGATTTAGTAGTCCTAACAAGTGGTTAGTGAATTCTATTAGTAATCCATTTTATGGCTTGATAACCCACATTATGTTTATATAGACTTTCCCATACTGCACAAATTTGTATATATTTTCTGAGAGTGAAGGATACAGGGCAACCTACTGTCCCAAAATATAAGGAGACAATCACCTGCAGGGAAAGGCAGGATGGAGCCACTTAACTGGGGAGCCATAGCTGCACAATGATGAGAAGAATTCAGCCACAGTAGTTAACAAATTAGTGGAGGCAACTGTGAACTGGTACAAAATAAAGGAAGAACTAGAAGCCAAAGATACAGCAGAATTTGGACATTCTCCCAGGCTATCCTGTTACAGACTCCACCAAGTGGTCTCAAAAGCCAATGTGCCGAGAGGGCTGACTTCTGGTCCGAAACCATGCAAGCTAGAAGACATTGGAGTAACCCTTTAAAGTGCTGAGAGGAATTAAAATTCAGCCAACATGAAATTCTTTACCCAGTAAAACTATGATTTCAAAAATGAAGCTGAAAGATAGACTTTCTTAATGAAACAAAAATTGCGATAATTCCCAGTAGACTTACACCATAAAACTTTTAAAAGAAGTTCTTTTCCCCTTTGGCCAAAGAAATATTATGTTACTATACAGAAACTAGAATCTACACACACACACACACAGATGCAAAACCATAAAAATTAAATAAATGAAGGTAAAATAAAAGGTATTGTTTATTTGATGTAAAAAAATATCTGTTGAAACAAAAATAGCAATGTGCTATAGCATAGACCCCAGATAAATTAAAATGTACAGCAACAATAGCCTAAAAGATGGGAGGAAGGAACTGAGACTATACTGTAGTGAGAAACTCACACGAATCCACATAATAGTATTTGATGCTATACTCTGATTAATTAAAGATGTCTACCAGTAATCCTAGCATATATATCAAAAAACTTTAAGTTAGCAGTAAAAAATAAGAAATAGAAGATAAAATGTAATCATAGAATAGTAAATTAACTTGAGAGAAGATAGAAAAAAGGATAATAGAAACAAAAAGAATTGGAACATACAAAAAGTAGCTAGCAAAATGCTAAATTTTTAATTCAACTGCTACAATAATAACTTTAAATATAAAGACTCTATATATCAATTAAACAGCAGAGATTGGAGGGTTACATAAAAAAACTGAAGCTCCTAGTATATGTCACCTACGAGAAACACATTAAATTTAGATTTACTAAATTAGATAGATTAAAAGTAAAGAGGTCAAAAAAGATGTGCCACACAAATATTAACAAAAGAAAGCTGTAGTAGCTACATTAATTTCAGACAAAGCAGCCTTCAGGACAAGGAATATTATCTGAGATATTGAGGGACATGACATATTGCACAAATATACAAATCTACAATTATATTTGGAGACTTCAACACCCATCTCTCAGTAATTGATAGAACAAGTAATCATGAAATCAGTAAGTGTATGATGATCTAAACAGCATTATCATTCAATATGACCTAATTAGCATTTATAGGAAGCTCCTCCACACAACAGAAGAATACATATACTTCTTAAGTGCACATGGAACATTCACAAAGATCATATTTGGGACCATAAAAGAAACCTTAAAACATTTAAGAGTAGAAATCATATAAAACATGTTCTCGTGTCAGAATTGAATTAAACTAAAATATCAAATATAAGAAAAATTATCTGGAAAATCACCATGTATTTGGAAATTAAATCATACACTTCTAAATAACAAATGGGTCAAAGAGGAATTCTCAAGAGAAATCAAAACATGCTTTGAACTGAATGAAAATGTAATCACAATGATACAATTAGGCAGTGCTTTTAGATAAAAACGTTTATAGCATTAAAATCTTGTATTAGAACAAAATAATCTAAGCTTCACCTTAAGAACGTAGAATATTAAGAGCAAATTTAACGCAAAGAAAAATAAAAGGAAGGAAATACCAAAGATAAGGGGAGAAATCAATAAAACTAAGAACAAGAAAATAATACAGAAAACCAATGAACTTAAAGCCAGCTTCTTAAAAAGATCGTGGACATTGGTAAACTTCTAGAGAGATGACCAGTAAAAAGAGGATTAAACGAAAATGGCTAATAGCAGTATTGAAAGAGGACGTTACTTCAGACCACACAGACATGAAAAGGAAAATAAGAGAATACTGTAACAACTCTATTGTCAGAAACTTTGACAAAATGGACCAATTCCTTGAGAAAACTACCATAACCTACTCAGGAAGAAATAGATAACCTGGATAATCTTATACCTATTACAGAAATTGAATGCATAATTTAAAACGTCCTGAAAATTAAATCAAGCATGTAAGCATGGTTTAACAAGAGAATTTTACCAAATATTTAAAGAAATAATACAATCTCTATTTAGTCTGTTTCAGAAAACAGAAGAGGAGGGAATATTTCAAAAAAAAATTATGAAGCCATCATTAAAACTAGACAAAGACATTGTAAGAAAAGGAAACTACAGACCAATATCCTTCATGAATAGGGACACAGAAATACTAAATAAAATAGTCTTATATTGAATTCAATCCTATTTTAGTCCTACTTTCATAAGGTTGCTCACATTATCTCAAATGGAGATTTAGGTAGTCCATGAATTCTTCAGCCTCTCATTTATCGGTAGCCTTCTGGGTTACTGCTAAAGATGATTAATTTTCTCTCTGATAGAAAGGCCACCGAAGTATAAATATTTCCATGGTTTTATATATGGGATAGAGCACCTCACTTTTCATTCCACTCTTATCAATTAATAACTATTAGAACAAAGTATTATTTTCTTTTACATTCATTATATACATTTTTCTTATCACTGGCTAAATTAAAAAAAATACCACTTAAAAGCTGTTATTTATGAAAGAATGTCATGTCAAAAACTAGCCCTGTAAAATACAAACAGGGTTTTTTTGCGGGAAAAAAAAGAAGGGTAATTTTTTGTCAAATACATTTCGATAAAACAAAATGAAGCTGGATTGCTGAGAGTTTCTAATGGGTTTCTCTGAATGTTCCAAATGCTATGTTACATATAGTCTTTGCAATGTTATTTGACAAATGAACCATTTGTATCTATACACTAGTTTTTGTTGGTAATTGGAAGAAACCCAACTCAATGTAGATTAAAGAGGTGACGATGTATTAACTCATTTAACCAGGAAGTTTTGGGAGCTTCAAGTACTGATAATTGAGGAATTCAGATGCTATCATAAAACTGTTCTCTTTTCCACCTTTTTCTTTGTGGCAATGGTGGCTTTTCAGGTGCTGTACTGTAACTGGCCAGGTCTGAGTCATGTACCTCTCCTGGTAAGTAAAAGCATCAACACCAATCAAACCATATTGAACATGTTATGTATTAGAAAGAAGGGTTCTGTTACCAGATGAAAACAGGAAGGGGTTTTTGTTATAAAATAAACTTGGAGAAGATTTTACAATTTTTGTGAAAAGATGATATATTTTGAAGGATGAACATTTTTTCTACTGATATGTTGTACAGAATTCTAATAAAGTATACTTCTTAATAAATAATTCAGAGTTGCCTATTTGAAGTTGAAGCACTGCATGTTGGATTATGTTTCTTTAATAAAACAAACTGGTTTACTTCTTTTGCTGTTTCCCTACTGAGTTACGTCGGCAGAGCCTTGAAAGCTGAGTACTGTGATAGATGAGTACCATTCATCACCTAAACTATCAGTTACCACTCTTATGCAGATCTCAAAGAGAAAACTCTTTATTAATTCTGAGAGAAGGAGAGAACTCTGTTTTACCCATCACTCTAGTCTTTTTGAGAAGCTAGAAAAAAGTAATCAAACTTATTAACAAACCAATTTATTCATATGGGTGAACTGATTACTGCAAGAGCCTAATAATAATTGTCCTACTAAGCCTGTCATCTATTTTACCTGATTATTTTAATAAACTTTCTTGAAACATAACTTACATACTATACACATACTTGCATATACTTCAAGTATTTAATTTTATGAGCTTGGACAAGTGTATATATTTGTGTATCTACCAACACAATCAATTACATTATAAAGAAAAACAACTAGGTTTCCAGTTCAAAATGGCAAGTGAGCATAAATATGTACTTGGCATCTCTTCAGAATCCTCAAGAGTAAGAGGTAAATCAAAAAAGGAAGAATAATTGGAAGGCATAGCCACGCACAGATGACAGGAGCCTATTGAGACATGAAGCAAGCATTGAAGGCTCCATTTATGCCATCTGATGAGTTCAGTGGTAGAGTTCCCTTAATACAGAGCAACTCTCTGTTTTTAGTTGCCCAAATTAAAAATCCTGAATTCTTTTTTGATGCTTCTCATATTACATAATCTGTCCATCTGGATATCCTTGTTATTTCTACATTCAAAATAAACTCATAATCTAAATCTGAGAGGGAGAATGTCAAGTTTCTCACCATTAAGTATGATGTTGGCTATAGAGTTTTTGCAGATGCTCTTTATCAAGCTGAGGAGGTTCTTATCTATTCTTAGTTTGCTGAGTTTTTACCGTGAGTGCGTGTTGTATTGTGCAGTGTTTTTCTGCATTGATTGATGTCAATGTTCAAATATTTGGGAATTTTCAAACTATCTTTCTGTTAATGATCTCTAGTTTAATTCCAATATTTCCTAAGAACCTACTTTGTATAGTTTCTATTATTTTAAATGTGTTAAGGTTTACTCTATAGCCTAGAATGTGGTCTATCTTAGGAAACGTTTCTTGTGTGATTGAGAAGAACAGATATTCTCCTGTTGTTAGATGAACAGATATTCTCCTGTTGTTAGATGGAGTATTGTTTTGGTGTCAGATAGTTTAAGTTGATTGATAGTGCTGTTCAAGTCATCTATGTCCTTATGAATCATCTGCCTTTACAATCTATCAGTTACCGATGGAAAGGTGTTGAAGTCTCCAAACATAACAGCAGATTTATATATTTCTCCTTGTTGTTCTACCAGTTTTTGCCTTATATATTTTAACAATCTTTTGTTAGGTACATACACACTTAAGATTGTTAAGTCTTTTGGAGAGTTGACTCCTTTAT
Organism: Physeter macrocephalus; assembly: GCF_002837175.3. Classification (NCBI taxonomy): domain Eukaryota; kingdom Metazoa; phylum Chordata; class Mammalia; order Artiodactyla; family Physeteridae; genus Physeter; species Physeter macrocephalus. Next base: position 25,842,877 of record NC_041218.1, read on the forward strand.
CATCCTGCTATGACCTCTATTCCTTACAAATGTCCTTGCTCTGAACTCTATTATGAAATTAGCATGGCTAATTTTTTTTTTTTTTTCTGTTTTCCACAATTTTCTCTTTGGTCTTCTGGGTTTTGTTTTTCGATCCTTCTTCTCTTTGCATTTCAATTTGGGAAGTTTTTATTGACCTATCAGCAAGGTCATCAATTCTTTCTTTGGATATAATCTGTTGATGAATCCATCAAAGACATTTTTCCTTTCTGTTACAGTGTGATTTCTAGCATTTCTTTTCTTAGAATTTCCATCTCTCTGCTTACATCATTTTATCTGTTCTTGCACGCTGTAGACTTTTTTCCATTGGAACCCTTAACATATTAATCATAGTTATTTTAACTTTTTGTCTGATAACTGTAACACTTGTGATGTATCTGAGTCTGATTCTGATGCTTGCTTTGTTTCTTTAGACTGTGCTTTATCTTCTCTTTCTGCCTGCCTTATAAATTTTTTGTTGAAAGCCAGACATGTTTTATTAGACAATAGTAATTAAGGTAAATAGACCATTGGTGTGAGGATTTATTTAAATCTGGTTAGGACTTCAGCTTAATGTTTTCAGTAGCTATGGGTGCCTAGTGTCCTTATTTTTGCCTTCCCTTTTGAGTTTGTTGCCCTAAATACTACTCGTCAGAGACAGTCAGTGTCTTATAAGCTCTTTTAGCTGTAATCCATTATTATTATACTAAATCCTTGCTGATGTGGTAGTCAGGCGTGGGGAGAAACATTCAATAATTTTATGATTAAATCCAGTTGGTTAGTGAGCCTGTGTCTCAAGTGTATAACGTTCGCAAGTGTTCCTTTAGTGAATACTTTTGCCCTCACCCCTACTCCCTTCCCTGGCTGCAGCATTCCCATTCAATTTCCTTGAAGCCTTGGGCCCTATGAACAATGTTTTAATTCCCTTCCTGCTCCTATCAGAACTCTGAAGAGATTTTTCTAGGTTCTTCAGTGTGGGAACCTGTTGGAATTCCTGGAAGGAAAACCCATGTCATGTGGGAATTCCCCTTAGTCTACAGATCCCCAGGGGTTTCTCACTCATGGTAGTCCTCAATCTCCAGCGATTCATGAAAGTGACCATTCTAGCATTACTACTAGTATATGGCTCTAGGGGTGTTTTCTCCATGTAAACAGGTCTACGGCGTGTCTCTCTGGTTGAACCTGTCTCTCCAGTTTTTTGTATGTAGTTTGCCTTGTGACCTCAGTGCACCGATGGATCCAAGAAAAGTCACTGATTTTCAGTTCATTCAGATTTTTAAGGATGAGGTTGATGACTTCCAATCTCTACATGTTAGAGCTGAAACTTGAACTAATTTTCTTAATGTAAAATAAACATTTTAGAAACTTGTCTAGTTAAATTTATTCCCTTCATCTCTGCATTCTCTTTTCATCTCTGATTTTTTTCCATTCCATCATTTATTTATTTGGGGGAATAATTTTGTTGAATACAGTACAACCAGTGTGAGCAATTTAATTCCATTTCTTGACATTAATCTTTTCCTACAACCCCGATATACTCTGTTCTCAATCTTTTATATATAGAATGGTTTATCAGACATATATTATATTATTTATATTCACTCTTTCTTAAACATAGCTTCTGTTGGAGAACTCAGAATTATTTGTATTAATGGTAATAGAAATAAATAAGTATTTTTATTCCAAAGCTTTTTTTAATTGTTAGATGTTGCAATTATGTTTATAACATTTTTCTTTTACTTCCCTAATTATTTTTTATTTGTATACAGCACACAGTTAGTGCTCATGAAATGAGAAAATATGTAGACAATAAAAACAATGCATTATAATGACAACTTTACCTGACTTCATGGAATAAAATCTTGAACACTGACAAATTTTTATTCACATACTCTGATTTTTCTGTCCATATTTAACCCAAAGATTGAAATTTCATTTATTCATGTATAATGTATCAGGTTATAGGCTACTTGGGGAAAAAAATACTTGAATGTGATGGTTTTCTTTTTACAGTCCATGGCTTGGTATCTTTCACACACAGATAGTTGGTAAATATTTTTGTCAACTAAATTCTTATTTGAAAAATGCAGAATTCCCAGAACCACCTTGTTACTGAATTCATTTACACTAAACAATTTTTGCCTGTGTTGTGAATTGACATGCGTAACTCCTGTATTTCTTAAGGATGTTAATTCAAATTACAGGTCTGTATTGCCTTTCGTATGTTTAATTTCAGTCCATTCCATTTATTTTTATTGACAGAAACTACCTATTACAATCTATTACAGGTGAAGCCAACCTTTTTTTTGCACTTTCCTTTTTATCCCTCAGAGAGTAATCCTGTAGGCAATCTGGGAACAGCATTAGAAACTGCTATTTGATTGCACTTATACTTTCCAGGTTACATTATTACTGTTATTTTGTAGTGTCTAGAATTTATAAACTCATATACTTTGAAGATACTCTCTTTTTCATTTGTAGGGCCAGGGTTAAGTACATAGATGACTTTCTTCTTCTGATTACCATCAGTGTAATCAGATAGTTGATTTGTATCCTAGAATTAATATATCATTTTATCAATGCTTAATATATTCAGAAGTATACATTTAAAAATCCTTAGAATCTTGTCTTCATTTTTATCTTTGCAAAGTTACTGCTGCTATAGAACAGAGAAAATTGAGAATTGACCATGAATCTATTAAGTGAATACTAAAATAAATGGAGTCTTATCCTTCTGAAAGTAGATGAAATGTAATATTCTGATATTTAAGTCATTTGACCAATTATTATTAGAATCTGCAAGATGACAATCTGATTGTATTGATTTCATAATCACTGTAATTTAAAAAGGAAATAGTACATGTATAAATCATTCTGCAGTAATTTTTAAAAAGATGGCTTTATAGTTGAATTCTAACAGGATCTTCTTGAACAATGGGGGAAAAATAATGGGAAAATAGAAAAGATAATTCCTGGCATGCTGATCATAGAATGAGAAGTCCATAAACTATGTTTTCAGTTTATGTAAATATTATAGTCCAGTTTTTAATTGATATTAGGAAATTGCTGAATCTAGCAGGTCTGCAATTAGTATTGTCTTACTAAATATAATTTATTCATTATCATTATCTCCAAATTACAGATTCCTACTTGATTTTACACACTACATAATGCTTAGACATAAACAGAAATTTATTAGACGGAAGTTTATTAGAAGTGAGGCTGTGAATACAAATATAATCTTGAATGATGTAATAATTGAAAAAAAATTACTTAAAAATTCCCTTTTATAGTTTGACCAGGATACTAGAGCTGTTTAGGTTTCTTCCCTCCCTCCCTCTTCCTTCCTTCCTTCCTTTCTTTCACTGAATTATTTAGTTAGTTACTGAACGTTCTTGTAATTTGGCTTCTGAAGCCTAGGAAATAACTGAGACTCTATATATAGTTTGAGTTTGGGGTTTTGTTATTTTTTTGTGATCAACAAAACTGCTGTTTTGAATCAGAGGCTAACCTTACTTTTCTATACCTTATGTTACCAGTGAAGGAAGATAATTTATGGTTTTTCTCCTCTCGATCACTATCTCAAATCAGATTTTATTCAGAACCGATCATGGTTTTTATGCATACAATTATTCACATATTTACGTGATTTACGTGATTAATTTCCTTCTCTGATACTAGACTGCAAGATCTATGATGAGCTCTCTTTTTTTGGCTCAGGCTCCTGTTTGAATGTCCAGTGCCTAGCACAGGTCTCGTAGGTAACGGGCACTCAAAAATATTAAAATAGTTAATAAATAATTAACTAAAACTAAATTAAATGCTGTAATAAAATCAATGATAATAAAAACTTTCAGGTCAGGTTAGATAATTGTCACAGAATTTAACTCATTTTACCAAATCCATTTATATTACAAAAAATGTAGAATCACCATCCAATTCATTCATAACAGGGCTCAAATACTTCTCACTACCTCTTATTTACCCTCAGCCCTCAGCCCTCAGTGTGGGTCACAATTTACACCTAAATTAACTTACTATTTTCTTATGGTTTTAAAGTATAACTCCAAAGAATTTAATTCTGCAAGACTCAAGATGTCATCATACTATAGACTTGGGAAACTGTCCCATGCCACCAAGCGTTAAGTGCTACTTTGGCAAATCGTTGTGTGGATGAATGAGAACATTTTCTCCAAACACTGGCATCAATTTAGATCAATGCTAAAGTTGTCAGAAGTTGTTTTCCATAAAAAATATAAATTTGTTAAATAGCAAGATAAGCACTAATTTAATACACTCTCATACCCAAACACAGTAGGGTTCATGCATTTAAAATTCAAACAGACAAAGCTGATTTGGTTTTGAACACTGCCTCAGTTCCTTAGAAATATTGGATTTAATATGAGAATGAAAAGTGAAAATAAAATCACTAATAAGCATGCTGCCCTGGGAGGAAATGTTCAGTTTAATCAAGAGAAGAGAAAACCAACTGATATTAAGGGACAAAAAAATAAATTCATAGAGGATGATAGTCCTCTGAACCAAGAGAACATGAAAGATTAATTATGGCTTCTTGAAGGAGTAGTCAAAGAAATTTGGTCAAAAAACATATATGTATAACTGAGAAAGCTAAAAAGGAGATATGACAATCTTTCTACTGGTTGTAGAAAATCATGCAAATTGAAATCCAGTGTATTTTATAATTTCATTTAAGTGATTTTTAAAATGACACTTTATATTAAAATATTAGCTATATTAAAATGATATAAATATCTTAAAGTTATATGTGTATTTCTTGTGAAGTCACATGGACGATATTATTCGATTATTTGGTGCAATGTGTCAGCGATTTCTCTCACTCTGGTGTGGTGGAGAGAAATACATTACCAGTACAGAACACTGTCATAAAATATTATCTGAGGACTTTTAGTTGTTCTTTTTGTTCTTACACTTTATCCGTGGTGTATTAGTCATATTTTTAAACATCTTAAGGTTCAAAATTTCCTATAAATTAAGTCACCATTATATATAGTTATGAATATAAATATAAATCATTTATGGATGATGTAGATATTTCTTATAATTATTAAAAATAAGTCCTCATATAGATACACTGAGACAAGCAAACCAATTCACTAGGGTTTTTGTTTTGTTTTCTTTTGTGTGTGTGAATAAGTAACGGTTTTAGAATTTCTTAAATATTTCTCTAATTAATCTAGAGAAAAAGTATAGCTCTAAAAATCATCACAGAATGTCTGGGAAATTATTTAACTAACACCAAATCTAGCAATACATATACACACACACAAATATAAACATACATATATACACTGCACAAGCAATGCAGTGAATAAAGCAAAAGGAATTATTGTCCTGTTTAGAGTTCAAATTCAAGGACTGTAGTATGTACTCTTAAGGCAAGGACATATTGTGCTGTGCTGACTCAAAACTAAATTTCTTTAGCTGATAGTATAAGAAAGTGGCTCTTATTGATTTGTGTTTGAAAAAAAGAATCATAAGATAGTTCACTAAATGGATCCTAAAACAGTGAATTCAGGTACCACTACAGGTTTTTTGTTGAAATAAATCATTTTAAGTATAAAGTTATTCTACAAAGCTCTTACGCTAGATCAATATTTTTAGGTTCATTATAGCCACACCATGAATTCAAGTAAAAAATAAGAAGAGACCATGGGCAAGAATCTGGTAAATGATAACAGTGGTAGATGTAAAGCTCCCAAATGTGGTTATTAGCAGATGTCATGTGTTACTCATTTCAACAGCATTTTACATTTAACTGGCTAAAACAAGCCATTGTGAAATAAAGGATTTCTGGATTTGCACTTTGAGATTTTTATCATTACCACTGCTGTTAAACATGGCATCTAAAAAATGTGTCTGATTTAAATTAGGCATGTAAGGAATATTAGGATTCTTGAAGCAGAGCCATTGCAAATCAATCTCTATAAATCTAAATTACTTGGTTACATTTTCACATATGTATTTCTATCTTAAGATAATACAATGATAAATATAAATTCATCAAAATTACTTGGGGTGTAGTAGAGAGAACATAATATAATTAGACATAGATAGAACATTTATCTTCATTTAGTATCAAACATGGGCAAAGAACACATTATTTTTAAAAATATCAAAGTCACCATAATAAACTACACCTCTCCTTAAAGAAAAAGAAAAATAAGTTTGTCTTTGAGATTTCTCAAATTAAACATTCATAAATAATAGCAATGTAAGGTTTTTTTCCTAACCTCTTTCACCTTGTCTTATCAAGTTGATAGTTTAGTCACCGATTGGATTAGAGCAGGAACCACCAGATGAATTAAATACCGTGTGTGATAAAACGAAAGTCACAGTTATTACGTAGGAAATGAAAGGAGATGTCTTTCCCTGAAGAGTCTCAGGACTGCTGGCATAAGAGTTTGCCTGTTGCTCTCTCTTTCTCTCTCATTACCAATAGAATCCTGGGCTGTTTGAAACACACTCTGAGATGCAAGATCACTGAAATCTCCAAGGGGTGAAAAAAATATTTCCAGAATTCACTGATAAAGCAGCATCTACACTAATAATACAATGACCAAATAAAAAACTGGTGTTCATAATTAAGCTTTTCCAACCAACATAAGGACATTGTCCTTACATTATCTGATCTCATTCTTCTGGGGTTGCAGCTGACTGTCACTTGACTAACTGAAATTCCACTGCATTGCTGACTGTTGGGAGACTACAGGGGAACCAGCCATTGTGTATTTCTATTAGACTAGCAGATAATATAAACATGACATAAAATAGGTTCTTATAAAACACATCCCATTAACCTCTGAAAGTTTCAGGATAATGAAATCATGAAAAATATTAATTTTATTTTTCTTCAGGAACTGTTTTACAAAGTCCAATGCCTGGTGAATCAACTACACACACACACACACACACACACACACATTTTCTCTCCCCCCCCCAAACTTAAAACTGATTAATTTTTTAAATTTCACTCATTTTAAAATTGGCAATAAAAATAAAAATGAGCCCTCAAAATCTGAATTTTCTCTTATTTTTCCTGTTATTTTTATTTTTTCCAGTCTGCACCATTCATAGTGCTTGATGTAAAGCTCATGTTTCATATTTAGCTCAAATTATGTTATATGCAAAGTTAGTTAAATGGTGGAGATAGGACCTCTGAAAGTCCTTTTCTCTACAAAAACAATGACAACACTGACAACAACTATCAAAATCAATACTTTTCAGAACTATGAAAATTAACCAAAAGCTTGTAACAATCCAGAGAATGGCTAAATCTCAGTTAAAAAGAAAAAAAAAAAAAGAAGGAAAAAAGAATTTTGTGGCATTTTAACTTATCCTATTCCCATACTTTTCTTCTCAGCTCAGTGGCAGCCTTGAAAATCAAGTTTTGTAAGTAAGGTAGCTATGAAACACAGAAACCAAGCAGTCACCATAAATGGCAAGATAGATTTGGAGAGAACTCTCACCATTTGACATGGCTGACAATTCCTTGAGAAGTTCCATTATCAGAATTTTGTTTTCCTTCATCTGACTTAGAAACACCTTTGTTTGAACTGTGTTTGAACTGCCCTTTCTCTAGGACACTTGTTGAAAACAATCAGCAGCAGTGGTTTAACATCACTCTGAGCTGATATGTTACCTACTGGGGCTAACAACAGTCTGACCAAAAGTCTTAAAAGGACTAACTGAAAAAGATTTCCATAGGTAGCTTGCTAAAGCTCTGACAGAGTCTTGGGATTATAACGGTCACATATAGGTGCAAGGCTGTGTGCATGTACAGGAAAGTGCTGAGAAGAGCCTAAATTTTCACTTGTGGTTGACCTTGAGGGTCTGTGCAAGCAGAAGATGAAGGCTAAGTTGGAGCTGTACACTTCCTACTAGAACATTAAAAGCATTCCCCACAGCCTGCAGAGCTCCCAGGCAAAGACTGGGAGACTTACTGGTTCAAAGTATTTAAAGATATCCCTATCTAATCACTGTCTGACCACTAAGTAATCAAGCATAGATGTCAGTGGCTGCACTTGACAAAGAATAGAGGCTATAAAGAATTAGTCCAGGAAAAGTGTTAAACAAATAATTATCATCAATAAACTCTTCAATGACAACAGCAGCCAATAATCACAAACCCAAACAAATTAGGTAAAATATGATTTCCATGGACGCCCCATTCTATTGTTTAAAATATCCAATGTTCAACAAAAAAAACATGAAATGCATAAAGAAACAAGAGTGTGGCCTATACACAAGGAAAGAAAGAAAGCTGTTTCTGAGGAATCCTAGATGTAGAATTTATAACAGAAAGAGCTTAAGTGAACTATTATAAATATGCTCAAATAACTAAAGAAAGCATATCTAGAAAATTAAAGGAGTATGAGAATAATGCTTCAACAAATAGAGAATAGCAATAAATACATAAAAATTTAAAAAAGAATAATACAGAAATTCTTGAGTTTAAATGTGCAATAACAGTAATGAAAAAAAATCACTAGAGAAATTTAACAGCAGATTTGAATTGGCAGAAGAATCAGCTACAAAGGATTAATCTCCAAAATACATAAACAGCTCATGCAGCTCAATATTAAAGAAACAAACAACCCAATCCAAAAATGGGCAGAAGACCTAAATAGACATTTCTCCAAAGAAGACATACAGATGGCCAAGAAGCACATGAAAAGCTGCTCAACATCACTAATTATTAGAGAAATGCAAATCAAAACTACAATGAGGCATCACCTCACACCAGTTAGAATGGGCAGCATCAGAAAATCTACAAACAATAAATGCTGAAGGGGTTGTGGAGAAATGCGTACTCTGGGTTCTAAATGGGACGGGGTAAGAGCCACTAATGAAAACACAATGGA
>NC_041218.1:25851846-25867143 GCF_002837175.3 Physeter macrocephalus
GCATGTATGTGGAACCTAGAAAAATGGTACAGATGAACCGGTTTGCAGGGCAGAAGTTGAGACACAGATGTAGAGAACAAACGTATGGACACCAAGGGGGGAAAACCGTGGTGGGGTGGGGATGGCGGTGTGCTGAATTGGGGGATTGGGATTGACATGTATACACTGATGTGTATAAAATTGATGACTAATAAGAACCTGCAGTATAAAAAAACAAACAAATAAAAAAGCTGTACTTTCACTTGAACTACCCACAAAAAAAAAAAAAAAAAAAGAATCAGCTAACATGAAGATATATTTATTAAGGTTATCTAGCAGAACACAGAAATAAGGAAAGATACAGATGAATGAACACAGTTTCAGAGACCCGAGAGACACCATCAAGTATGCCAACCTATGTACAATGGGAATCTCATAAGAGAGGAGAGAAAGAGGCAGAAAGTTTATTTGAAGAAATTATGGCCAATAAAGTCACAAATTTAGTGAATATAATTAATCTGCCCATCTACAAATCTTAATCAATTCCAATTGGAATAAACTCAAAGAATTATACACCTTGTTGCATCACAGTTGAACTGTCAAAACTAAAAACAGAATCTTGAAAGTAACAGGAGATAGTGACTCATCAAATATGAGGGACCTTCAATGAGAAAAACAGTTGAATTCCTTCCAGAAATCATGAAGACCAGAGGCATAGGATGGCAGAGTCAAACTGCTAAAGGAAAAAACGACTGTCAACTAAGAATTCTCTATCCAGCAAAACTATTCCTAATATATGAACAATAAATTAAGCTATTATCAGATCAACAACAAATGAGAGAAACTGTCACTAGCAGACATTTTTTATAATAAATAATGAGAGAGAAAAAATAATGAGAGGCCTTCAGCCTGAATTTAAAAAAAAAAGAAAGAAAGAAACACTAGACCGTGATTCAAACCTACATCAAAAGAGCACTGGTAAAGATAACTACATAGTTAACTATTAAAAAATAGTAGAGACATAATTCTCTTCTCTGATACAGAAGACAACTACATAAAGCAATAAATATAAAACTGTCTAAATGGCTTTATAATGTATAAAGATGTAACCTGTATGTCAATAATACTATAAAAGAGGGGAGCAGAGCTATATTGGAGCAAAATTTTGTGTACTATGGAAATTAAGTAGATGTTAATTCAAACTAGATTGCTTTAAATTAAGATGTTAATTATAATCCCCATGGGGATTACATTTAGGTAATTAGGTAACTTTAAATATAATAACGGAAATATGGAATTAAAATGGCACTGTAAAGTTAGGAAATCAGCCATAAGACTACCTCACTTCTAACACCAGTTTCAAATTCAGGGATCCACAAGACTACTCTCAGCTTGATAATTCACTAGCAGCCCTCACAGAACGCATCAAAAGCAGTTATACTCACTGCTGCAGTTTATTACAGTACAAGGATATAGATTAAAATTAAATAAGGGAAGAGACACATGGGGAAGAGTCTAGGAGAGTTCCAAATATGGAGCTTCCAGTTTTCCTCTCCCAGCATGGAGAGCATGGACTCCTAGCAGCAATGTGTGGCAGACAATATGCATGCATCACTGCCAACCAGGAATGCTCACTGGAGCTTCAGTGCCCTGAATTTTTATTGGTGCTTTGTCATGTAGATGTGGCTGATTACCTGTGGCTAATCTTTGCCTCCAGCCCCTTCAGAGGTCAAGCTGATACTTCATGACCCAAAATCCTCACAATAAATCACATTGTTACTATCTTCTGTGGCTCAAAGTCCCCACATAAACAAATACACTATTATCAAGCCATACATTCCAAGGGCTTAGATATTATATCCCAGGAACTAAGGGCAGAGGCCAGATCTCTCCTTGGGTAAAATTAATTTTTTTTCACACAATGTACTATACAACATCTACTTAACACAAAGGAAAGCAGTAAAGGAGGAAAAGAGAAAAAAAAATGATATAATACACATAGAAAATATATAGCAAATGGATGACACAAATATAATCTTTTCAGTAATTAAATGTAAATGGAGGAAACACTCCAATTAAAGGCTGGGGAATGGCAGAATGATTAAAAACCATTATACAACTATATACTGTTTTCCAGAGACATACTTTAGATTCAAAGACATATAGATTGAGTATAATAAGATGGATAAGGATATACCATGCAATCTGTAACCAGAAGAGGGTTGGTATGGCTATATTAATATCAGACTTCACTAATATCATAGTCTTTATGACAAAAAGTGTTACTAGAGACAAAGCAGATCTTATAATGATAAAAGGGTCTTTAGGAAAACATAACAGTTACAAACAATATATGCATCTAAATGTGGCCACGTGGTTGATTCCAGTCAATAAGCTGTTAGTGGAAGTAACATGAGTTATCCCCAGGCAAAGCATCTATAAAACTGTTGGTGTAAGTCTCCAGACATCTCACTTTTCTTTGTGCTGTAGAGGCCACCAAAGTTTAACATAGTGGGTTCTCCATTATTCTGGGTGTAGAAAGATACAGAGGAATTTAGCAACTCTGCTGTTTTCTCTGTATGAAATTGGACAAGTTAATTAACATCTCAGAGTCTCAATTTCCTTGAGTGTAAGATACAGATAATAATGTTTGAATATGTATCTAAAACTGTTAATACTTTTAAAGTAAGATATGCATATTCAAATATATAGGCGATAAGTACCATTTTTTTAGAAAATTCTGTGACCATGTTTTCCCCAACCTTTGTGGAAATTCCCATAATTTTTACTTATAATACATAGCAAGGCAGAAAAATTAATTTCCAGCTTCCTCAAGTCTCAAAGTATCAGCTCTCTTACTTTAAGTCTACAATTTTTCTGGATACCTGAAAAAGGAAGAAGAAAAAAGATCTTTAACCTAATGATGTCTAGCCCAAATTAAACCTTATGCAAGTACCTGAATGCACCAGCACACTTTTTGTGTTGTTTGTCTTAGCTCATTAATTTAAAAAAAAATTTAATAGTATATATTGTGTGTCTACTGAGTGCAGAGGAGTCTACAAGATCCTGGGCATACAAAGACTCCATCCTTTCCTGGTAAGTTTCACCTTCTAAAGGGAAGCAGAGAGGTAAGCAATGTGCTCAACTTCCTTTAGGAAGTGAATGTCTGAAGAAGTGCTATAGATGTCTTTATTATGCCTAAAGACATGGAGATTGATAAAATGGTGCTTTCAGAGAAGGACAAAAAAAAAAAATCAAAGAGTTGAATATAAGCTAAATACTGATATGTGGAAGAGTGGTGAAAACTGATGCAACAGGTATTCTTAGATTCCACATCATGTGGGCTTCATATTTAAGGTCACGGAGTAAAAGATTTTAAGCTTAAGAGTGATGTGGCTATATTTACATTTAGAAAAATCATTACGGTAACAGAGTATAAGCCTTCCAGTCATGCATGCAACCTTTCGTTCATTCATTCACTCATATATGTATTCAAAATTGATAAAATGGTGCTTTCAGAGAAGGACAAAAAAAAAAAATCAAAGAGTTGAATATAAGCTAAATACTGATATGTGGAAGAGTGGTGAAAACTGATGCAACAGATATTCGTAGATTCCACATCAGGTGGGCTTCATGTTTAAGGTCACGGAGTAAAAGATTTTAAGCTTAAGAGTGATGTGGCTATATTTACATTTAGAAAAATCATTACGGTAACAGAGTATAAGCCTTCCAGTCATGCATGCAACCTTTCGTTCATTCATTCACTCATATATGTATTCAAAACATGAGTGACTATTTATTACCTCTTATTGTGTAGCTCAATGCAACACATGATGAAGGTACAATAAAAGCAAAACAAGCATTCATTCATTCTCTCTCTGTTCATCCTCCTCTTTCTCTCTGCCCCTCCCTCTCTCTCACTGAGCTTATTGAGAAGTACCAAAGACTGACTGTAAACAGACAGATAATAAAACATTCAGTAGATGAATACAACAAATTACATAAGAAATTATGACAGTCTGAATAAATCTTTAGCAGTAGTATTGGAGAGAATAGTAGTATTGGAGAATATACTGGTGGAGTACTTTGGAGGTTGAAGTTTTGTGACATGGGGATAGATTGGAAGAATTCAGATACAACAGGCCGTATACTGTATGATTCCATTTATATGAAATGTCCAGAACAGGAAAATCCACAGGGAGAGAAATTAGTCATTTCCAGTGGCCATGGGGGAGGGGAAAGTGGAGTGTGACTGCTAATAGGTATGGGATTTTGGTGGGGGGGGAAATATTCTAAATTTAGATGGCCGTGATGATGTACAACTTTGTGATTATATTAAAAAACACTGAATTCTATAATTTCAAAAGGTGAGCTTTATAGTATGTGAGTTATAGCTCAATGAAGCTATTATGAAGATAGAATGCTTTAATATTGCTAGTGTTTGAATATAACATTTTAGGAATGAGTGTAATTATTACATATGTCTGCTGATTTTCCAGTATTATCACCAAATAACTCTTTAGGAAAAAAAGTCTCTGGATCTTGAATATAATTCTTTTGTAAGTTGTCCTTTTCAAAGGAATGTCTTCAAGAGGACTTACGGCCTCTTGTGATTTGTGCTTACAGACAATATTTTTGTTTTTTTAAGAAGAATAAAAGTATATAAATCCCCAAAGCTGGTTTTCAATTGGATCGTGATAAAACCTATACTATTTTTCTCCTTGCTGTGCAAATATTTTAAGCCATTCTAGCGTGCTCTATGCAGTAATATTTCATTCACAATGTAAGATAATACCTATCCAGAGCTTAGTTTTCCAAAGTTCTGGGTAGTCCTCCAAACAGCTGTATATTTTAAGAACAAGTCTTTTATTAGAAGATTTATGCTAATAATATTGAATTAGTTTGGGTTTTCTTCCCAACAAATGAGTGAGAGATTTGGAGTTTTTACTAGCCTCAAAAAGTTATTTTCAAAGAAAGTGGTATTTTTGCTTATATGCTTCAGTAACTTTAAATTAAGGCAGTGGGGAATTTAAAATGCTGGAAAAAAAGCTCAGCAAGAAATAACAATAAAAGACTAGCCACATGAAAGCACTGTAAGGGAAGCCAGTGGGATATAATTATTACTCACATTATTATGGTAGGTAGGTTATATGAGAGAGTGGTAACATCACATGGTAGGAAAGTCAATAGGGCCACAGGATGACAAATCATTAGGAAAAAACACATCATTTGCACCCGTTATTCTTTAAGTATGTTTTTCACTTGAAGAACTGAAATGAAATTTAAATCGTATTTCACAGGTGCCAATTTTGCCTTTATATAATATTTAGACCCTTAATTTTCCATAAAGTAAAACTTTGCTTAAACTACATATGAAAATCCTTATTTCTGTGACTGTATTGTTATGTATTTGTTTTAAATGCAGAAGTTTTTTTTCTTATATCCATATACAGCAGAACCCAATTTTTTATTCATACTGAAATAATATAGCTGCCATGTTTTAGAATAGAGAAACAGAGATACAAATGTATAATATTCACATAGTAAAAAATGGACCTAATTATTACTAACTGCTGTGAGAATTATCCTCTCACCATCCACACATAGAAAACAGGACAATATATATGAAATGATGAAATGACAGTCTGTCATTGGGCAACAGGTAGTGAATTCTGAAGGAAAAGGGAGCAAGAAAGGTGAGTCTCATATTTTCATATTTGCCTCAGCTTACTGCCTAAGGCAGTTTCCAAATTTAGACATAATAGAATGAAGAAAGATGAACAGAAACTCTAAACCTATGGAACAGCTTCAAATGAACAAACATATATGAAATGCGAAACCAAGGAGAGGAGAGGAGAGAGAGAAAGATGCAGGACATTTTTTTACACCTTAAATATATATATTTATATGTCAATCATACATCAATAAAGCTGGAAAAAATTAGAATCTTTGCTAAGGATAGCCCAGGATAGAAATAATAACAGGAAATTAGTTAATGAGTTTTTCATCATTTTCTTTTGACATAGAGATCAGATGTGATCTGAAAATGGAAATACGTATCAAAGAAGTCTCTCTGGTAGTTTGGGTTTTCACTGTTTGTGCTCTTTTGGGTCTTTGGTTCATCTTGAAACACAAAGTTTCCTGTGTAGAATTTACTAGAGCTGATGCATCCTATCTTCTATCCCCTTAGCATCTGGAAATGCAACACAGGACTCAAAAGCTATTGGTGAGTGTAAGATTAGGTGATTAACAGCCACTCAGAATGTGTGCCACTTCGTATCTTTCTTCGCTTGGAAGGTGAAGCTTTCGTATTGTAATGAAGACAACAAGCCCAAGTCTTGCTCTATTTCCAGCAGTGTGGCTCTGCACTGGAACTTACTTCTCAGCCCTCTGATACTTGCTGCAGGAGCATCAAGATGCCCCATGGATGGCTGCTTGCATCTTGGCATCAAAGGGCAAAACCACGGGAGACAGCTGCTACCAGCCTCAACATCTTTCCTTTCTGAGGATGAAAAACCAGCAGTAGGCATCTCGGGTGAAAAGCATGGACACGAACCCGGAATGTTTTGTGTCATCTTGGTGTGCAAAACAACATAAGGCTAAACAGGTACTGTTAATCTGGTAGGCAGTTGTTTCCAGTGAATCTTTATTTTCTGAAGTCGGGAGACAGCTGCTACCAGCCTCAACATCTTTCCTTTCTGAGGATGAAAAACCAGCAGTAGGCATCTCGGGTGGCTTCCAGCCTGAAAAGCATGGACACGAACCCGGAATGTTTTGTGTCATCTTGGTGTGCAAAACAACATAAGGCTAAACAGGTACTGTTAATCTGGTAGGCAGTTGTTTCCAGTGAATCTTTATTTTCTGAAGTAAAATGAGGAATTAAAATAAAAAAAAAAAACCTATAACCTAATCCAAGCTTATGAAGATTTTCCCCTATGTGTTCTTCTAACAGTTTTATAGGTTTTGCTATTACATTTAGGTCTTTAATCCATATTGAGTTAATTTTTGTATGTGGTGTGAGGCAGGGGTCCAGCTTCATTCTTTTGCATGTGATTAATCCAGCTGTTCCAGCAACATTTGTTGAAGAGAATATTCCTTCCCCATTGAATTACCTTGGCACTCTAGTCAAAGATCAACTGACTGTAATTGGGAGGGTTTATTTCTGGATTCTCAATCTAGTCCATTGGTCTGCATCTATCCTTATGTCACCACCACACTGTTTTAATTAATAAGACTTTGCAGTCAGTTTTGAGAACAGGAAGTGTGAGTCTTCCAATTTTGTTTTTATTTTTCAAGATTGGTTTGGCTATTCTAGGTTATGTTCTTTTATTTAAAAAAATTTTTTTAATATGTAGTTCTAGTGGCTCTCAATTAGGGGTCATCTGTCCCCAGTTCCACGGGTATTTGGCAATGTCTGGAGACATGTTTGGAATCCTTATCTAAGTAGATAAAATAGTATCGTTTTAATTTACCGAATTGTTAAAGTATGAGTTGCCTTCCATGAAAGGATTGAGAAAGACTTGAAGCATGTGAACACATGCTGAAGACAGTGCAATTCCTTGATGATGCGCACAGGGGACATTGTTTCGGGACACAATTTTGTTGACGGAGCTATTATACACATGACTCACACCCTTTTTTCTCTTTAGAGGCTACATCTCCACTGGATATATTATAGATTTAAATACTTGTTGACTTTCTGGGTGTCTGGGGAGTTGGCAGTTCTGAGAGTAGGAGGTGGTAGAGGTGGCCTGGTGGGGGTCAGTGACCTCGCTGCTGTGTGAAAGCAGTTGGGACTTGAGTCTCCAGAGGTTGCTCCAGAGATTGCCCCAACTCCTAAAAGCCAGGGGAGCCAGCAGGTGGGTGTTGTAGGGGCAAAATGGTGGGTTGCTGTGGACTGGAGTTAAGGCCCTAGCCCTGGAATTCTGCCTCCTTCCCAGGAGAGAATCTGGACATTGCTGGTGCTATCCCTGCAGCAGGCAGGCAGTTGGCAAACAGGGACAGCAGGCTATCATGCTCCCACTCATCCTCTCAGACAGTGACCCTCCAGGAGCAGAGGCTTCTGTTCAGAGGCACAGCCCAGGCACAAGGAAGGAACCACCCCATTTCTCACCAAGGGCTTAAATTCGGATGGCCCGGGCCCCTGCTCTCACAGTCCCAGCTCTCAATAAGGACAGATTCCTTGGCAAACTTCCATCTCCCTGTCTCCCACCGCCCCAGGGCCTTACAAGGTCTGGATCTGGCACAAGGGTCTACATGTTCTTCCAAGGGTGGAGGCCCAGCAGAGCTGGGTACCTGCCCCAGGGATGCAGAGGGACCTCTCTGCACTCAGGAGTGATCATGATGGTCCTTGAGACCCATACTGCTTTTGGGTGTCAAGGAGACCGAAGTCTCAGCTTCCCATAACTCTCTCAGCGTCAGAAAGAATGTACCCCACGGCGGAATATGGGAGATCCTAGTGGCCTCCAAGCTTCCAGACCCTGCCACGTGTGAGGATTGAGGGGGTCCCAGACTGGTGTATCTTGGTGGGTAATCTCATGGTTCTATTATTTCAGCACTTGGGATCTAGACCACATTGGTCCATAATGCCTCCACTTGATGGAAGGATTTGTCATCTAGTTCAACTACAGGGTTGTTCCTAATATAAAAACATTATCATATTGTGCAAGGTGTTAGTCTGTGATTTGGAGGTCAAAGAAAGAGAGATCACCTTGAACTACAGACAATAAGCAAAACTGTGTTTCCGTGCTCTCTTGGCAGAATTGCAAAATATATACTTGCTTTCATTGTGATGCACAACCTAATAGCAGCATTCAGAGATAAGTACAATACATTCAGATCCCACCTGCATCCAATCATCAAAGGCTCCTGATATTTACCAAAAGAAACTGTCATTTACAAAATGAAAAACTGGCTTATGTCAGTTTCTAACAGCCGATTACAAATATATAGACAGTCATAAGAAGTGTTTCACTTGACAGTAAATATCTCTGCTTTCTATTTCAAGATTTTACCATAGATATTTTTAAAAAGTATCAGGATTGTATCTATTTACAGCTACCTGTAAATATGAACAGGTAAATATGAATAGGTGTAAATATGAATAGGCTAGGCAGCATAGTAATCATCACAAAGAGCTAATTACCTACAATAATAAATGGTGGTACAAAAGAAGAGAAGAGGAAATGCATAACAGATTCAATGGTAGGACTTTTGCTTCCAACCATGATGGACTAACAAAGACTAGATTGTCCCAAGTGCTCTAAAATACTAGAAAACTGAACAGTAGGTATGAAATAATGATTTTCATACGTGTGACAATAGGTAAGACAGGTCTGTGATCTCTGAGTGAAGGGAAACAAAGGAGGTAAGGCTTGTGCAGGGAGGGGAAATGCAAATAGAATCCAGAGATCTTATTCTGTTGAAGAGATCAATATCAGAATTCAGGCAGCCTAATGCAGACAGAACTGGGGGGGGCAGAATATTGGAAAAAAGGGAATTACACAGATATTCAAAGGGGCCTCCTCAAATTTTAGTTGAGTATTAATATGGCTATATATAAAAATAAATTACACAAGGACAGGGAGAAAATTACCTGACATAGTAGGATTATCAATTCCTGGAGCTCACACAGGGCTGGGAAGAATTTATCTTCCTATCAGCCAGAATAGAAAGACCTCCTAACCCATAGATCATGCAAGGTTTGAGAGTTATTAAATTAATAATGGGGCTTAATTATGTCCACAGTACAGCTGATCTGTACTCACTCTAACAAATTTTAAAGTAAGCATTGAAAGGATTCAACTGATCCAAGTAACTTAATTGCATCCCAAGAAAAATCCAACACAATTTAGAGGAATACAACAAAATCCATCACTCAGATTTAAGATTCACAATGTTCAGCACTCAATCACCAATTACCAGGTATATCAGTCATTGAGTCAGTGTTCCACCAAAGGAGTAGAACCAGTAGGAAATCAACCTATTATATATATTATTTATTCATTTATATCTTCACATATAGTGTTATATATAATAAATATATTTTATAAGGGATTAAATTATATAATTATGAAATCTGGCTAAGCAGTTTCTTCAAGTTTGTCTCTACACATAATGCTGGAGCCCAAAATTCCATAGGCAGGCAGGCAGACAGAAAGGGAAGCTTACAAACAGTCTGGGGTCCCATGTGATTAGAATGACACCCATGCCCATTCTCATTGCCTCTGACCCTAGAGACAAGGAAAATGGTATCTTGTATAATCCAGGACCATTTATCCCAGAGCTGAACGCATACCGTTAGTCAGGAGTCAGAGAAACTGAAGGAATATCCAGGAGGAAAGGAAAGTCATTGAAGACCCAGCCGCTGCTTTACACCAACAGTGTGAGTCAGCAGATCACTAACAACATGAGTGTGCCACCAAATGGCTGCTGTCTCCATTTTGCCCCCCAACTC
Source organism: Physeter macrocephalus (assembly GCF_002837175.3). NCBI lineage: Eukaryota > Metazoa > Chordata > Mammalia > Artiodactyla > Physeteridae > Physeter > Physeter macrocephalus. The sequence continues at coordinate 25,862,282 of NC_041218.1, forward strand.
CAAAATCTATAATATCTACTGTGGCATAACAATATTACCATGAACTTAGTGGCTTAAAACAACACATGTGTCTTCTCACTGTTTCTCTGGGTCAGGAGTCCAGACTTGGCTTATCTGGATCCCCTGAAGAGATGCAATCAAGGTGTCAGTGAGGGCTACTTTCTCATCCAGAGGCTCTACTGGAGAAGGAGTCACTGCCCCACTTGTGTGGTGTCTGGCAACATTCAGTTCCTTGCAGTTGTCATATTAATAGCTTCAGGTTTTTTCCTGTCTTCTCAACTGGCGGGAGGTTATGCTCAATCCCTACAGTCTGACCATAGTTTCTAACCACATGGGGCTGCTTCCTAACATGCTGCATGCTTCCTCACAGACAGAAAGAGAGACAGAGAGAAAGAGAGAACTCAGAGAGAGAGACAACTCAAAGAGAGAGAGAACTCAAAAAGAGAGAACTCAGCAAGAGAGCTACCATTTTATGTAACATAATTCCACGTAAATAGTCACGTATATCTTGTTACCTTGGCTGTATTCTACTGGTTAGAAGCAAACCACAGGACTCATCCACACTGACAAGGAGGAGATCACACAAAAGCATGAACACTGGAAAGTGGTGATTGTGAGGGCTACCTCAAGAGTATCTCTATCACACTGCACATGCAAATGCATAGGAAAATATGGTTAATAATTAGGAGGAAAAACACAGTAAAAATGCCAGATTTAATGGAGTTAGGAGATTAGGACATTTAAAAGAACTATTATCAATATATACATGTACTACATATATTCAAATGGCTAGAGGAAAAAGTGAACATGGCTATGACCAAGAAACAAGAAACAATTTTTAGGAGTTGTATGGTTTCAGGTCTCACATTCAAGTCTTTAATTCATTCTGAGCTATTTTGGTATAATGTAAGCCAGTGGTCCAGTTTCATTCATTTGCATGTGGGTGTTCACTTTTCCCAACACCATTTATTTGAGAAACTGTCCCTTCCCCATTGTATATTTCTGGCTCCTTTGTCATTAATTAACTGTCCATATATATGTGGGTGTATTTCTGGGCTATTCTGTTCCATGTGTCTGTTTTTAATGCCAATATTGTACTGTTTTTATTACTACAGCTTTGTAACATAGTTTAAAATCAGAGAGCATGATGCCTCTAGCTTTGTTCTTCTTTCTCAAGATTACTTTGTCTACCAGGGGTCTTTTGTGGTTCCAAAAAGATTATTCTTAAAATAGGAAAATGATCTATTCTAGTTTTGGACTTTTTAGTAGGCTAAAATTTACTTGAAACATATTTGCCATTCATATTAAATTTAATTTCTAACATAACAGAATCTCACATTGTTAGTATTACCAAAAAACTCCTTTGGAGAACATCTTGTCCACTAATATAATTCAAATTAATATACCCATTGCCTCTTTATCTTCATAAAATTGTTTTTTCAAATGATGTAAAAAACGCATGGCTGGTTTCAATTTGTAGTTTTGATAACACTACATCTACATCTCTCTTTTTAAAAAAAATATAATGTTATTATTTCTTTTAGTAGATGAGTAAGTGAGAATTCTAGAAGTAAATCATTTGCTCCTGCCACATGTTTGGGGAAAGAAATAGATTCAAACAAGTCTGTATGACACTGAATCCTGTGCTTTTTCCAGAACACTGTTTTACATCACTGCTATGTCTATAAAAGCAAAACAACTGTATAAATATGTTCTCACAAAGACAGTTACTTGCATGTTGTACAAGTATAAATGCTTCATATTTCCAATTAATATTGGTCAAGCAAACACTTACTGAGGGTCCATAATGTGCAAGCATTATGCTAATTCCAGTAGTTCTGCTTTATGCCTTTGACTAATTTAGAATTTGTTAATGTCCAACTTAACTGAAGAAGTACCAGAATCATAAGACATTTTGAAAAATTAACTCACAACCCTCTTAAATAATTTAGTGGCTCATTACTTAATGGAATCTCTTACTCAGCAAGGAAAATTTGATCAAATGAATCATGAGATAAGACATCATATATGTCCCATTTTCCCTAATAATTTCTAACACTTTAAGTTTTCAAATTCTTTTTGATTTCTTATTCTGATTATCTATTCTTTCAGTGAAATAAGATAACAAAAGTTGAAATTGAAGCTCAGGGCTGTATGTGATTTGCTATCCATCACAATATACTGTAATGGTTGGCTAAACAAAAGTAAAAACCCAGATTCCATGGGCCTTAACCCAATGAGATTTTTACATTTATTCCACAGAGACATGATTTCTTAGGGAAATGGATCATCTTTTTATTAAAATTTCTTTAATGTCCCACAGGTTTTGCAATTTTATATATATTGATAATTGAACTTGATTCTCATATCTAGGTTCAATCTTACTATGGTGTCAAGTAAAAAAAAAATCTTCAACAAAGAACTTTAAAAAAGAAAATAAAACCTACATCCACCAGTAGGTATTTCACTTTTCATAAATAACACTTTGGATAACAGAATTTATTTAATTTTAGACACTTCCATCATTCAAAAGTTGTTGTCTATAAATATCTAAACAAAACAAGAAAGTAATATTTCTCTCAAGTCCTTGTCTCAAACATGTCATAGTACCTATCAAGAGATAGCTACAACATTGTTTGACTATCACATTATATTTTAATGCACAGACTCTGGTATTTTAAATATAATGAATAGTCCTAGAATATTGAGTTCCTGGAATTAAATACCAAGAACAAGTATAAAATAATATATCTGAGATTTTAATTGTCAAATATTTTTAAGTACATAGAAAAATTCATTGATGAGTTTGACTTCTTATGCTTACAAATTTTTATTGTCATAAATTTCTTTTCAATGAATAGACTTTTGAATACTTTGAACAAAGCATACACAGAGTTAGAGAATACATTTTGATGTGGACTATATATATTTTAAAATTTTAAACTATGGTAAAAACGACATAAAATAAAATTTACCATCTTAGCCATTTTTAAGTGTGACAGAACCTCAAAGAGATATTTGTATACCTATGGGCATAGCAGCATTATTCACAATAGCCAAGAGGTAGAAACAGCCCAAGTGTCCATTGATGTATGAATGAATATACAAAATGTGTTATATACATACTGTGGAATATTATTCAATGAAAAAAGAAATCCTGTACATGCTACAACATGGATTAACTTTGAGGGCATTATGCTAAGTGAAATGTTAGTCACCAAAAGACAAATAGTGTATTTTTAAAATAAGAATTTAGGACTTCCCTGGTGGCACAGTGGTACCAGGGGACCTGGGTTTGAGCCCTGGTCCAGGAAGATCCCACATGCAGCAGAGCAACTAAGCCCATGCGCCACAACGACTGAGCCTGCACTCTAGAGACCGCGAGCCACAACTACTGAAGCCTGCATGCCTAGAGACCGTGCTCCGCAATAAGAGAAGCCACTGCAATGAGAAGCCTAAGCACCGCAACGAAGAGTAGCCCCCGCTCACCGCAACTAGAGAAAGCCCGTGCGCAGCAACGAAGACCCAACACAGCCAAACATAAATAAATAAATTTATTTTTAAAAAGAATTTAATAATATTATTTGAATGAGAAAAAGTTTACATTTTCCATTGAGTTTGCTTTATGTTGCCTGAGATTGTGCAAGCATTACTGTAAATCCATTATGGGATTCTCAGTTTAAACCTATGGAGGAAAGGCTTTTTACATACAAAAATAATTTGCTGTTTTAGGAAGAACTCATTAGGTAGCCAGTTTGTGATAAAGTTAAATTTTTGTTTATAATTATCTGGTATTTGGCAATGAGGCTGCATGCAGCAAAACTCCTGGGGATTGTCCTCCTGCTTTGAGGATTCCAGCAGCGGACGGGTGTGTGTGTGTGTGTGTGTGGGGGGGGGTGTGTGTGTGTGTGTGTGCGTGCAGAGCCTGTAAACAAGTGATGCTTATTGGTCAATAAGTTCATTTGCTATACTCCAATAATGAATGTCATGCCACTACTTCTATACTTTGCTCTACATTGAACAGTATGTCACTGATATTAATGCAGGTCTCACATTTTATTTTTGTAGACTGGCTAAAATAGATAGGCAACCTGAGGAATGAATTCTCTGAACAACTTGAGCAGTAGACAACACATTTTTTGAACATGTATAGATTTTGAAAAGAAGATAAATATACAGAAGAACTGAAGAAATAACCTAAAGTTTCTACTGAAATATGGAGTGAGCAAAATTTTCTCTAAATCTAGCAAAGGGAAGATTTAATAGTTTGCTTCTCTTGTAACATGAACATAGTAATTGTGTGAACAATATGTACTCTTAACAATCTGTAAATGCAGGTACTTCCATCAATGCATTCATTCATTCTTACATTCATCAAATATGTACGGAAAAACTGCTTTATGCTAAACACTCTGCTGGAAACTACGTTTAGAACGTTGCAAACCTCATGGAGTTTACAGTTTAGTAATCTATTATCAATATTGAAACTATTAAAAGAGGAATTAAAATGGCCCAACTGTCTCCATATAATGTGCTTCATGTGCCTCTAGATGTGACCCATAATTCTAGCTGTGCCCATAAAAGAAAATTGTGACTTTATAGTTTTCGATGAATTTCAGCTCTAGCAATCTTTATCATTTTCCCCCTGCTGGGGAGCTCTTAGTTTTCTGAAGACTTTATTTTTTAATTTTTATTTTTCTGCAGTACGTGGGCCTCTCACTGCCGTGGCCCCTCCCGTTGCGCAGCACAGGCTCCAGACGCGCAGGGTCAGCGGCCATGGCTCACAGGCCCAGCCGCTCCACGGCATGTGGGATCTTCCCGGACCAGGGCACGAACCCGTGTCCCCTGCATCGGCGGGCGGA
>NC_041218.1:25867246-25931476 GCF_002837175.3 Physeter macrocephalus
GGCCATGGCTCACAGGCCCAGCCGCTCCACGGCATGTGGGATCTTCCCGGACCAGGGCACGAATCCGTGTCCCCTGCATCGGCAGGCGGACTCCCAAACACTGCGCCACCAGGGAAGCCCCGAGACTTTATTTTAAGTTGCCTAATTTTCACACTGTAACCATCTGGTCTCTGTAGTCCAGATGTTGAATTCTCATCTTGAATGTCTAGCAATGGAACAGGCTGAGTGTTAATTCACTCCCTCTTTCAATGCACAATGATTCATCAGTAAAATGTTTATCCATTTCATGTTGGTGTTTTTGTCTTATTACTATTGTTGGGTTATTGCAGAAGACCTTTTATCCTAGGAGTTCTAAACAGATATGATTTTCCACCGTATGTGACAGAGCAAGAAACAGCAGGGTAAGTGCACAGAAAATGTATTGCAGACCAGGGAAGCAGAGTTCAATCCTCATAGCACTTCTGACTTTGCTACATAATTATGCAGCGAAACTAAACAAGAGATGAGCCTAAAATCATTAGACACATGCTATGTAAGAAGAGTTCTTTGCTGAGAGTAAAATGAATCATTGATTAGATTTTTTGTGTGTGAAATCAACACTGGGTAACATTGATATTTTTGTTGTCATTTGGAGTTTTTTGTATATTTGTTTGTTTTCCTAACCATTTTCTTTTGTATCAAGACAACCTTTTCTTGTAAAACCTAAAAAGAGTAAAACATAGAATACAATGAATATTTGTATAATTAAATTATCCTTTTCCTCAATGAAACATTCCACTAGGAAATTCTCCAAAGGTTCAGAAATGTTTTTAACTTTTATTTATAAAAGTTTTATAAACTTTTATTTATATTTGTTCCTCCCTAAAATGAGGAACAAATGCATCAATATCATGACAGACAAAAAAGAGAAACAACTGGAAGAAAAATACAGTATTAATGGAATTCACCTACTTATTCCAATCTAAACCTTTATCAATCTGCTCAAGAATAGGATTTCAGATAATGCATAAAACTCCACCACAAAACTAAAACTAGAAGCCTAATTATATTTGAATATACCCTGTGAGATCTCTCCCATGACTTACTTTCCAGGGTATTTCTGCATTAATTTTTATTTATTATCCCTCTATCACACATTTTTATCTGAAAACATGGGAGAAAAATATAATAAAAGAAAAGCAAACCTTCTTGAAAAGTCTTCCAGGCTTCATACATTTCACTGAGGAACTGGAATGTGCAGTAATTGGTAGCTTCTGTAAATATCTGCATTAATCAATTACCCTGTGCCTGACAACTTATGGACTGAAATAGCTCTTTTCACTTTTTGAAATTTGTTTGATCAGTTTATTTGAAACTTATGAGTCTAATTAGTATTTCAGAACTATAACACTAATTGAATCTGGAATATTACTTTCCCAGAAGAAAAGGTGTAACTGTTGTTATCATAAAATAATTATACCTAACAAAATTAGATATCAGAATTTGAATACAACTCTGGATTCAGTATGATCTTTATATATGCTCAGGATGAAATGTCTCCATTCCTTCTGAATATTTTAAAACTACTATTTTACTCCTGAGGATCTGCTGGATGATCTCTGCTTTCATAGGCTAATGCACAGATTGGGTAATCAAGTCAAATACAAATTTGTCTGATTCGTCAGAAATGCTTCCGTTAAAGCAGCAGAAAATCATAAAGGCTAATATAAATAGCTATTACTTGAAGCACAAAATATCAGCTTCTCTTGACAGTCCCTTTCTAGACTGGAGGTTCATTTCTTGTGGGTCTTCAGAGCGGCTTATATTGGTACTAAATCTCACTAAAATGAAAGAAAAATAAGGGCCCCGTGGCAGGGACAGATTTGGGCACTTCTTTTTAAAGGGAATGTGTGTGTCATCATTATAATCCATGGATCTGTAAGTGTCTATTGATAGGACACCTTGCCATCTTAGTATGAATTTAATTTCAACACATTAGAGATTAAGGATAGTTTAGATGTTATAATTTACACATGGGTAATGCAATCCCCAGAGACTTATCTATAACTTTTGTTGCCATTGACATAGTGTAGTGATGGAACCCACAGACTCTTGAATGACGCTGCTTTAATGCAGAGCTTTGCTCCACCACTTGATCAATGTCTGTAATCATTTTATGTCTCAGTTTTCTCTGTTATCAAATTGAGATAATAGTACTGCCTTATAGGGTTATTTAGAGAATTAAATGAACTTGGTATTTAAAGAACTCAGAAGTGGACTGGACAAATGATATTTTATATGTGTTTTGGTTATTGCTATTATATATAACACCCGAGTTACAGAAGACATGTGATTCCAGCTGAGCCACCTGATTCAGGCTCTGCCAATATTTACAATGCAGAGCTCACTTCAGCCATGGTGATTGGTCGAGTTGTGAGGGGGAACATATATTTTCTCTCTTTACAATCGTCCAAGTGTAGCCATAGCTCAAATTTGTTTAGGTCCCTACACTTATAGCTCTAGATTAAGTCATATAGTCATCGCCTTTATAATATAAAGCTTCCACCATGAAAGCAGGTTATCTATGAGGTGTCTCGCAAACTAGAAACCACATTATTCCCCCTAAATCCTTGGTCCTCGGTGTGGAGGACAGACTTTCAGATCAGTTCTTCTAACTTCCTGGTGAATTTTGCCATAGGGAGCTTGCTATTACCTACAGCATTATCTGTTAGGCTTGGGTTAGGCCAATAACCAAGTTACTTTAATAACTTTGAAATTCAAAGCAAAGGAGTTGAGAGTCTCAGCTCCTTTAACCTGGAGGCCTATATAAATTCATGGTTATAGATTGAGATTTAGGCGGGGGCTCTGCCCATGACTGCTCAGCATCCAACTGTTAACATGGGTGTATTAAGGAAAGAGTAATAGGATTACATCCATCTACGAGGCCTTATTTCAGACCTCAGTTCATGTAAAAATATTTTCTTTTAGCATACTTATTTTCTTTATAAAATATAGAAGCAATAATCTTTCTGCAAAAGATAAAAAATACTGTACATATATAAAAATTATAATGAAAACATTTCAATCACTTCTCACTTCTAATCCATTCAAAGAGATGACATCTGAAAATTTTATTTCCTTCCATATGTGAATGTGGAAGTGTGTGTATGTAAATACATATACAGGCAACCTTATGTGTGTATTTTAATAGTTTTTTTACTTGCTGTTTTTTTTCCTACAGTTATTTGGATGTTCAAATATTATATTTTGTGCAAGTAATTTTAATTTTAAACATTTTGATATTTATCTTTCTCTAGTGTTTTATTGATATTAAGCGAAAAGGGTGTATTTTGGTAATCTTTCTGTATAACATGGATATAAGAAAATTCACATATTATTACTTACCACCCCTTTTGCCTTTCTCACATACTCACAAGTCTTGCCAATAAAATCTATAATATTAGATTCATTCAGGATTAACATTAAATTTAGCTACTTTCTCTGCTGCCAACCCTTTTTCTTTATTAATTTATAATTTTAGTTCCTCATTTTGGTTTATCTTCAGTGTTCTAGAACAAATATTTGAAAAAATACGTTTTGGGGAACATATAAACTATTATTCCAATTTCTGAAGTCTCAAATATATGAGGATATCACTGAGGGGCCCTCAGGAGTGATGGCTATGTGACTGTTTACAGAAATTTTGGGTCATCATCTTTTTTTTCTCATTAAGACCTTGTAAATACAATTCTACCATCATACATTTACTAATGTGAGGAGGGCCTCAAGCTAGGATGCATTTTATTCATTTATTAGTAACAACTTATTGTTCCCAACTGGACTATCCTAAAATGATCTGTTTATACGTGACATTTTAAAATACTCTAGATTAGGTCTGAGTATTTGCATTTTAAAAACTTATTAATTTTGCTTAGTACAGGATAAATCCTGTTCCTGTCTAATCTATTTCTGTACAATTAATGAATATTCTATTAAGCATAAAGTGAATGATCTCAATCTCTCCTTCACCTCACTCACTTCCCTGTTCATTTGTATTGTATCAAACTTTTCTTTGGGCTCTAGAATAAATTTCTCATATTAGCCATTTAACTTGTTAATTTGATTTTCTGCGCTATCCATCATGTTTATTGTGTTCATCTTGGTTTTAAATTCAGAAATCATGTATTCCTTTAAGTATAACTATTCTGGTCTAACTTCCTTAATAATGTATTCTTGACTGATTTACACAAATGAAATGTTTTCCTTAATTTTGAACCTGCAGATTTCTTATAAAAAATCTTTCAGTAAAAAAGGATTTCAGCTGGAGACATTACTGATTAATGTTGTATCCACTTCATTTTATAAGGAAAAACAACTCAGTTCCATATATTCTGAGCCCTTGCTTATCTGATATTTTTCCATTATATTCACATATGAAAGACATCTTGCCACAGAAAAAAAGTTTTGAAAGGGAGCATTTTATTTTACCCACTTTTATAACCTATCACTCATTTGCATAGAAAGAGCCCAAGTTGAGACAGATTTTGTTCTTCTGAAAGTAATTAGTCTTTTCCTGCATCTATGCTTATAAAATTTTGTTCACTACAGTATATACTTGATGTGACATTGCAGCATCCTTTTTCCTATGATCCAGCCACCTCTTTGGTGATTTTAAAAGTGGCTCCTCTCTGTAAACTGAGCAAAGGATTGTGACCTTTTCCTCAGGTGACCATTTCATCATCCTATTATCCATTCTTGCTTTCATTCTGGTTTTGTATACTAAGCAGTTTTCTAGTTTTGTATATTAAGTAGGTCCTTTTTTGCTGCCTGCCCATGTATTTTGCTTCTGTAAGTGTTAACTGGTCTTTAACCAGCCCAGCTCTGTTACAATTTCTCCTACTATCTGCCTTAGCCTACAGAGGGGAGCTACCACTGAACTTCTTAATGATGCTGGTTCCCCTTTGACCAGAAAATCCCAGATGGCGTTAGTGAGTTATATTTTCTGTACCCTCCTGTAAAAAACAATCCTCTACTGGTTTTTCTGGTTTCATCCTATTTAAGTATGAATACTGCTCACAGCCACTTTATTTTTCCCATTACTATATTCCAGGAAGCTCAGGCATTTACATTTCCCTCAGCAGGGCCACCATATTTACAGGCTTCTAAGAGTCACCCTACCCAGCAAATCTGCTCCATTTTCCAGTCCTTTCCAGGCTATTACACCTGTGTCCTGAAAGAATGCCCAGAGACAGTGAATCCTTGCTTATTCAGTATTATAGTTCAACCTCCTTGATCAAGTGTCCTCAATTCCAACTCCAAGGATAATGTCCTTATTCCTGACAGTATCTGGTAGCTAATTCTTGTGGCTCTTCTGGTGTAAATCTTTTCTTCCCTTACCAAACCCAGTATATGCTTGGATTTAACCCTAATTATCACTGTAGCATCCAAAAGAGGAAATAGGAGGAACTTTTGAAGGGCATCTGTTGCATTGTTCAGGAGAGGGCTTTGTAGCATTTCCTAACACGGTGAAAGCATTACCTCTTACTAGGGAAGACTGGGCTACTTCTGAAAACTGTTAGTTAAGAGGGGTCAGGTCACATAATCAGCAGCATCCACTTAGATGTCCCCAAGTCATGTTTGAGGGTTCCAGGTTTTCTCAATCAGGGTTCTGATCTTAGCACAACACTATTACCTTAGATGAGCACATCATCCTTGGATGACACATTTCGGCATCTCTGTAGCTTTTTGACTCTATCAAATATTGTCTGATGGTCAGCTGTATCTGTTCTTCCACTCTATTTAAGCTCCCAAAGACAGCCTTTGGTTCTCACAGTTAGCCTTTCACTCATATGCTGTCAGTGAATTTGCCCTAGTCACTGGCTGAGCCATGACTCATGCATGCATAGGGAGACTCAAAGAAGCACAGTTAAATTCAATTTGTGTAATTTGTGTTTGTGTAAGGGTAATGATTTGGATTATGAAGTTAGAGATAGAGGTTGGCATTTGAGTCTAACCTAATTAATTGTCTGCTACATCAAAAAATATCAAAACTCCTCAGGGGAGCATAACAGACACAAAATTTCCAAAAATATCACCCACAATGTCCAGGATACAATCCAAATGAAAATCCAGGCAAATATGACACACTTAGAAGAGAAGAGACAATCAAGTCAAGATTATCTCCAAGGTTACCAGATGTTGGAATTAATAGGCAAGAATTTAAAGCAGCTATTAAAGCTATGGTCAATAAAATAAATTAAAATATGCTATCAACGAATGAAAAAATTGGAAATTAGCAGAAAATAGGAATTTAAAATAATCAAATAAAAAATCTAGAACTGAATAATAAAATATCTTAAATAAAAGTATCTTCATGAGATTAACTAGAAAAAGTAGATGACCAAAAGTCAGTAAATTTGAAATTAGATCAATAGAATATATTGTATCTGAAGAATAGAGAGGAAAATACTAAAAGAAATATGAACAGAGCCTCTGGGAACTGTGGAGCAACATGAAACTATCTAACACTTGTATGACTGGAGTCAAATAAAATGGGGACAAAGAGAATAGGGAAGATAGTGTTTGAAAATAGAAAGTCAAGAAATTTCCCAAATTTGGTGAAAAATGTAAACTTACAAATTCAAGAACTTCAGGGAAACTAAGCAGGATAAATATGAAGAAAGTCATAATTAGAAGCATATGATCAACTATTAAACCAAAATTAAAGAAACAAAAATTTGAAAGCAGCTGGAAAAATAGGACACATTGCATCTCAGGTACCAAAAATTCCACTCCTTACTGATTTCTCATCAGAAACCATGAAAAGAGAGTGAAGGAAATCAAGACTGCAGAGTAGGAGGACACTGAGCTCACCTCTCTCCACGAATACATAAAAAAATACATCTACTTGAGGAACAATTCTCAAGGGAAACAAACTGGAGACTGGCAGAAAGACTCTTATACAACCAAGACAATAAAGAAAGATCCACGTGGAGTCAGGTGGGAAGGGAAGAGGAGCAATTATGTTGTGACTTGTGCTCCTAGGAGGGGAATTACATGGGCTCAGAGATTCTCCCCGGCTAGTGAGTGGTTTGAATCACATACTGGGGAATCTAGCCCTGGTGTCCAAAACCAGGAAGATGACTCCCCTTAGCTAGTTTGAAAACTAGTGGGACTAACAGGAGGCCTGTAAGAAACCTAGACTCCACTTGTGAAGAGCACACACATGCTTGCTTACAACCAGGAACAAGGTAGGAGACAACTGAGACCAAGCACTGCATCTGAAACGGTGAGGACAGCCATTATTGGCATTCACATAGCAAATTGAGAGTGGTCTGGAGTTATGACTGGTGAGCTGGGACTGCACCAGTGTGTGCCTTGGCCTGCAGTGGGCACCCACTCTGGCCCCTCTTGCTCCAGCACTGCTCCCCTCATGAGAGAAGGTACTGATGTTGGCAGTCGGGGAGAATGTACACATAGAGGAACTAGAACCAGCTCAGACCTGACTCTCAGGGCTTTGGCTCCAGCACCTTGGGACTGACTGCATCTCTGATAGGGCAGTGTTGGCCATGGAGCAGAGAAGCTCCAGCTCACACCTGGCTTTGGATCTAGACGCCCATTTCAGGCCCCACCTCTCACCAAGGTGGTAGCTGCCAGCACACCCTAGGGGAAGACATGTCCTGTGCTCACTTCAGATCCAGCTCTCTTACCAAAGCCACTGGGCACATGTAGACTGCAAAGCGATGTTTCCACAAAAGGACACTCCTTCAAGCCCAAGATAGGTGACTGTTTCTCCTAATTTCATAGAGACAAAGAAAGTTAAGCAAAAGGAGAACACAGAGGAATTTGTTTCAAGGAAAGAACAACAACAAAAAAAACCTGAAAAAAACAACTAATGAAACAGGGATAAATAATTTACCAGATAAAGAGTTCAAAGTATTAGTAATAAGAATGCTAGTGGAACTAGGAAAAAATAGATGAACATAGTGAGAATTATAACAAGAAACTAGAAAATATTAAAAATAACCAGTCAGTGCTGAAGAATACAATAACTGAAATGAAAAACACACTAGAACAAATTAATAGCAGACTAGGTGATACAGAAGAACATATAAGAGAACTGGAGACAGAACAATATAAACTGCCCAAACAGAAAAAAAAAAAAAAAAAAAAAAGAAAAACAACTTAAAAAATGAGAATACTTTAAGGGACCTCTGGGACAACATCAAGCACACTAATATTTGCATTATAGCAGTCCCAGAAGAAGAGAAAGGGTCAAAAATATATTTGATGAAATTATGGCTGAAAACTTCCCAAACCTGAAGTAGGAAACAGATATCCAGGTACAGGAATCACAGAGAGTCCCAAACAAGATGAACCCAAAGAGATCCAAACCAAGACATATCATAATTAAAATGGCAAAAGTTAAAGAGGGAATTCTAATGGCAGCCAGAGAAAAGCAAAGAGTTACATACAAGGGAAACCCCATAATACTATGAGCTGATTTTTCTGCAGAAAACTTGCAGTCCAGAAGATAGTTGCATGATATATTTAAAGTGCTGAAAGTGAAAAACGTACAACCTGTGTCCTGCAAGATTATCATTCAGAATTGAAGTAGAGATAACTTCACAGACAAGCAGAACCTGTAAGAGTTCATCGATACTAAACTGATCCTAAAAAGAAGTGTTAAAGGGTTTTCTTTAAGTGGAAAAGAAAAGGCTACCATAAGAAGAATTTATAGGAAGGGAAAAATCTCACTAGTAAAGACAACTATATAGTAAAGGTCATGGATCAACCACTTAAATAAGCTAGCACAAGGATTAAAGGACAAAAATTGTAAATTCAACTATAACTACAATAAGCAGTGAAGAAATAAATATCAAGATGTAATAGAGGACATCAAAAACACAACGTGGTGGAGAAGAGTAAAAACAAAATGTGGATTTTTTGGAATGTGTTTAAACTTAAATGACTATAAGTTTAAAACAAGGAGATATAGTTATAAGTCAACATATTTGAACCCCATGGTAACCACAAATCAGAAACCTACAATAGATACACAAAAACTAGAGAGAAAGGAACACAAGTATGCCACTAAAGAAAATCATCAAACCACAGGGAAGAAACTAAATGAAGAAAAGAACAGAGAAGATTCACAAATACAACCAGAAAACAAGTAACAAAATGGCAATAAGTACATACCTATCAATAATCAATTTAAATATCAGTGGACTAAATACCCCCATCAAAAGACATAGGGTGACTGATTAGATGAAAACACAAGACCCATCTATATGCTGCTTACAAAAGACTCACTTCAGAGCTGAAGACACACACAGACTGATAGTGAGGGGATGGAAAAAGACATTTCATGCAAGTGGAAATGACAAGAAAGCTGGGGTAGCAATACTTATAACAGACAAAGTAGACTTTAAAACAAAGTTTATAACAGAAGACAAAAAAGGGCATTATGTAATGGTAAAAGGATCAAAACAAGAAGGTGATATAACATTCATTAACATATATGCACCTAATATAGGAGGACCTAAATATATAAGGCAAATATTAACAGACAGAAAGCAAGAAATTGACTGTAATATAATAATAGTAGGGGACTTTAACATCCCACTTACATCAGTGGACAGATCATCCAGACAGAAAATGAAAAATGAAAGAGTGGTCTTAAATGACATATTAGACCAGTTGGACTTAACAGATATCTACAGGACATTCCATTCAAAATCAGCAGAATACACATGCTCAACATTGTTAATCATCAGAGTTATGCAAGTCAAAACCACAATCAGATACCAACCCACACCTGTCAGAATGGCTATCATCTAAAAGACCACAAATAATAAATGTTGGCGAGGATGTGAAGAAAAGGAAACCCTAGTGCACTGGTGGTAGGAATGTAAATTGGCACACCCACTATGAAAACAGTATGGAGGGTCTTTTAAAAACTAAAAATAGAACTACCTTATGATTCAGCAATTCCACTCCTGGGTATACATCTGGAAAAAAATGAAAACACTAACTTGAAAAGATCCAGGCACCCAATATTCATAGCAGCATTATTTACAATAGCCAAGATACGGAAGCAACCTAAGTGTCCATCAAAAGATGAACAGATAAAGAAGATGTGATAGATATAGATATAGATAATGATAATAATAATGAATGAATATTTCTCAGCCATAAAAATAATGAAATTTTGCCATTTGAAACAACATGGATGGACCTACGGGTATTTGCTTAGTGAAATAAGTCAGACAAAGGAAAACAAATACCGTACGTTATCACTTACAAGTAGAATATAAAAAATTTTTTAATTAATGAATATTAAAAAAAGAAATAGACTCACAGATACAGAACAAACTAGTGGTTACCAGAGAGGAGAGGGAAGGGGGGAGGGGCAAGATAGGGGTAGGGATTAAGAAGTACAAACTAGTATGTATAAAATAAATAAGCTACAAGGATATATTGTACAGCACAGGGAATATAGCCAATATTATATAATAACTTTAAATAAAGTACAATATATAAAAATATTGGATAAGTATTTTGTATACATGAAACTAATATACTATAAATTACTATACTTCAATTTAAAAAAGGAAACCATAAAAAGAAAATTTGTCAACATATATGTAGAATAATTACAGAAATGTAAAGACATTTTCAAATTTCAAAGAATTTCTTAAAGCTTAAGGAAAATGATACCATTTGGAGACTTGTACCAGAGAAAGATGAAGAGCATTGGAAATGCTAAATATCTGGATAAATATAAAAGATTATGTTATTCCTAATTTTTAGAAAATGCATAGGACTATTTGAAGCAACAATTATAGTAGTCATGGATTTTGTCATATATAGATGTAATGCACATGACAAATCTAGAACAGGGTAGAGAGGGAAGGTCTATACATTTGCAAAGTTTATCAATTTTACATTAAAAAAGAATATGAATGTTCATATGAATGTTCATAGTCATATGGATGTTCATTGCTTAATTAAGATTTTCCTTAAGGATTTCTGTGAATAGTTGACATAGGCTCAGATATAGATCTCCTGGGAATGAAGTGAACTTATAAAAAATAATATTTGCATTAGTTTGGTGATATATTTGTTTTGTTTTTGTGTAGATCTTCCATGGTCAGGGAAGTAGTACTTTTCCCTACTTTGACAAATTTACTTTTGGCGTCCCTCCTCATTAATTTTTACTAGGCTTTTTCTATGTGCCATCAAGAGATAAATACTTCTAGGTAAGTAGCAGTAAAAAAATACAAATCTGTCTTTTTTTCCCCCTGATATATGACCCTAAACAACTTATACAAATGTTATTTTTCCAAAATTCCTCAACATATTTGATTCAGTCTACTCCATTTTCTAAGTACACATATTTAATGTTTGCTTCTTAAAGTTTTCTTTTTTCTGGAATGTCTGGTCTTTACTACATAGTCTAAGTTCAGTTACAGATATAGATGTTACAGCAAGTTTTTTCTACTGCTATATCATTCTCCTCTTCATATTTATAATACTTAAAGTCTAGGCCATACAGAAAAAGACTGATCTGTATCTGTTCTTGTAGCCTTAGTTATTTTTGATGTATGTTTGCTATTTTCCTCGAATCAGATAATAAGCGTCTTCAGGATAGGTATTATGCCTTCTATCTCCTGTATCATCAAAATGTAGAGCCCAATATTTGTGTTCTAGGATAAGCCTAGTGAACACATATGTTACATTTAAAAATTTTAGTAGCAGTATCCTCAAAATGAGATTTTGATGGCTCTTCTTAGCAAATTTCCATATGATTAAAATTTTTCTGTATTCCAGTTGTTAACTGACTGAATAATTCCTCACACTCTGCCCTCAATATTTTGGTGAGTGTACAGGCGACAGGGAATACAATGCCTATGAGAAATGGAATATTGCCTGCCATCGCAGTAAACAAAGCATGTCACAGTCATCAGCAATTGCAGCCCTCCAATGTGAGCGGGTGAGCCCCGAGGAAACTCAGGAAGGAAAGAATACCTGCCATCTAGCAGCCATCAGACTGCAGCCACTCCCTACAGTGAGCCCTGAGGAAACTCAGGAGGTGAAAACACAGGATACTGGCCCCAGACAGCTGTGGTGCACATCAAAGGAGGAATTTCAGTAAGCCCAGACTCTTGCATCTTCCTATACATAGAAAAGAACTAAATTCCTTAACTTGGGATATCTGGTTTTCTTTAACTAACAATAATCTTTTGACATTCAGACCTACCTGACCTTTGTTGCAAAACTTTTATATAACCTGGTTCCCCCCCCCTCCCCTCCTTGGAGCAGTTCTCTCAGGGTTACTTGAGATGCTGCCTCCTGGGCTTGAAGTCCTCAAAATTCCTGCCGAATAAAACATGACTCTCAACTTTTAGGTTGTGAATAGTTTTTTAGTTGACACCTACAATAGATTATTGTGTTCGATTATTTTCTAATTATCACTATAATCCACTCTCTACCATTTCTTATAATTTAATATGCTTCAAGAGCTGACTTATTTGACTTGCATCAATTAGGCTTCATGTCATATAGCTTCTGTGTAGTTTTAGCCAAAATAAGAAAGAGGGGAAAAGGGAGGTCAGAGTATATTTGCCCTTAGTTCCTTTCCTCATAGGTTTAAACTGAAAGTGGCTGCTTTTCTCTCCCTAAGGCCACAGCTCCTTTTTAGGGTCAAATGGCCCATTTAAAAAGTTTAACTCTAGCTCTTGCTGCATTCTGTTAGGGCGGGCCTCTCACTGTTGTGGCCTCTCCCGTTGCGGAGCACAGGCTCCGGACGCGCGGTCTCAGCGGCCATGACTCACGGGCCCAGCCGATCCGCGGCATGTGGGATCTTCCCAGACCGGGGCACGAACCCGTGTCCCCTGCATCGGCAGGTGGACTTTCAACCACTGCGCCACCAGGGAAGCCCATCTTGCTGCATTCTGGAAGCCTATCCCTCCCTTAGTATCTTTGGGACTAGGAGTGCTGAACCCTCTCAGCTCTTGCTACCTTTGGGTTGTTTCCTTTGACGTTTTCTCAAAAATCCTTTTCTCATCTTTGTAAATTAAGTTGTCCCTTCGTTAAAGTCCCCTCAATTACTCTAGTTGTGCTACCTTTTTTCTTTGGGGACCCTAAATTACACAATGTTATAAGTAAAGGATGAAAAGATGACCACAGTCTACCTCTTTAATACTTAGTCTTGCCCAAGTTTCTTTTCAAAGAAAACATCTGTACTTGATATCAATACAGTATTATTTATGGTAAGCTTTATAGTTGGTGATGCTTAAATAAACGTAATTTATGCGATATCACTTCCAAGGAGGGAAAATTCTGCTCAGGTTGACCTTCTGGAGAATTCGATGAATTAAAAAAAATAATACTACTGGCAAGAAAGCAATGACATTTACCAGCTTCTGAAACAGGCATTGTGTTCTCTGTTTTCTTAAGCCCATAACACCTAACTGAAAAGATCTCAAAGTTACTTGACAAAATGTTGGAAGCACCATATGAGAATCTGGCTGACATCTTGTCATGTTAACTTTATCTCCACAAAGTCAGATGTTCTTATTCTCCTCTAGTTGATGTAAGAAGATTAAGGTGCTGCATGACAGATGGTTTTTAAAAGTGCATACCATTCCATCTGGTCCCAAGTGGAAAAATGAAAGTCACCCACAACTTTTCATCTAAAAATTGCAGTGAGAGTATTTTTAAAAGTGAATTTTAACACTTCACAAAGAAATTCCACAAGATTCTAGTGATGGTCAATTCCAGTTATTCCTCCATTATAAACATTTGTGTTACCTGCCACCCTAGATAAGACCAAATTTTAACATAATGTTAAACTTAGAAAGTTCCAGACCCATTTCATGAAAGTAACTTCTCTGCTCCCTTCCAATTTTGATAATCTTTCCTTCAGCTGAAGGTTTTATACACTAATTTATTATGTCAAATAAATGTTAGAAAATATTTAATGCATTTTTTACTGAGTGTTTTCACATATAGATAAATAGAGCCTATAAGCAAAGAAACAAAATTCTAACTGTGTCATTCACAAACATACAAAATTCCTACTTATACGGATCCAGTGTTCAAAGTTTTAAAGATATTAGGTTGATTCTATTCTATAGTATATGCAAAATAATTTAATTAAATGTCATTGGTGTTTATGCATTAAGTTGATTATGGTGATTTTGCATTAAGGAGAGACTGTTCTTTAACAATAGACAGTACGTTTTTTGTTTTATGACAAAGGCTAATCAGGTGGGAATGGAGATCATATGAAAAATTGGATGCAATGTAATATGATTATTATATAAGATGGGACTTTTTTTTCACTGTCAGAATATTTCCACACTTTATACTTTTACATAATCATGAAATAGAGGGAGTGGTAGTACGAACCTAAGATTAATAAGATAGATTTATAGTAATACAACATAATGTTTACAGTAATTAACAACTGATTAATAATCAACATTTATATAGTCTGAATTTCATAGTGACATTCACAAACACTATATATGTAATATATGTGTGTACGTATGTGTGAATCAGTTGATGTGACATAGACTTTTTTACAGTAATGTTAAATGACACTTCACTGAGGAATTAATAATGCATTATATTTTATTAACAATTCATTCTACCATATCTTTTTTTCTAATTGGGAAAGAAAAGAAAGATTATTAATCTCATATTATTTACCTATTTTTCACTGTTACTACATTGAGAATTGTTCTCGAAAATGGGTATGAGATGTTTCCTAAGATAATTTTTTGGATGTCTTAGAATATGGTTATCTATGATATTCAACTATTGTTGTATTATTAGATATCACAATTTTAATTAATTGCTTAAACTGACTGAACTTTGACTTGGCTTCTGGCAGGTGATATTTACATGCAATTTAGAGACCAGAATATTAATCACATAGCTGACTGAAGATATATTGTCACTGAAACACAAATTTCCTTGCTATTTCTTTTTTCTTTTATCCTTTCTTCCCTTCTCTCAGAAATATGTGAACCACCAAATCTTTGCCAAGTATTGGGATATAAATATAGTACATAAAATGGTTTTGAAAAAAGTCATATAAAATTCATACTTTCAAACGCTTATATTCTAATGGTAGGACAGAGAAATACATATAAGTAAAAAATGAATTTGCGATGTATACTAGTTAAACAACTAAACAAACAAAAAGAAAATGCATGATGACCAATTGGAATTTATCCCAGTAATGAATAGATGATGGTTTATCATTCAAAAAGAAATCAGTGTAATTCATCATTTGTAAGAAAGTAAAACAGGAAGAAAAACATTGCATCAATTGTGCAAAATGCAGTTGAAAACAATTCAACATAATTCATGTTAAAAACTCTGCCACATTGAAGTGCCTGATAAATGGCGTCTACCAAGACCTAACATTATTCTTAATTGTGAATATCTGAATTCTTCCCCATAAAATTGGAGACATTGCTCCTATTCAGAATTATACCAGAAGTCTCAACCAATGAAATAAGGTAAGAAAAATAAGATCAGAAATATTGGAACTAAAGTAAGAGAACTGTCAATATGAAGACAACATGATTGTTCACAACAAATTAGAAAATCCTTAAGTTCTACAGGTAATCTCCTTAAATCAGGTGCATTTAGAATGTTGCAGAGTGCAAAGTCATCATACAAAAATCAATTTTATTTCTGTATATTGGGAAATCAACCATTGGAAGCCAATATATCTCTCATACCATTTACTATATCTCTAAAATAATGCAATACTAATGTATAAATCTAATAAAACATATGCAATATCTGTATGCTAAAAACACAAAATGCAGATAAAAAGAATCAAAGATTTACTCTCAAAAAAGATATACCAAGTTCATGAATTGGAAGACATAGCAAAGTTCTGATGAAAGTCCTCTAATTTATGTACAGATTTAATGCAATTAAAAAAGGGTAGAAATGCAACCAAAACATTTCCTCCAGGGCAAGACTTCAAAGCAAATGGCTTACTAAAAATTTTTAAGGAACAGAAAATTTTTATGATACATAATATTTTAATAAAATAGAAATATATGGAAAGCAACTAAATTTTTTAATTAAAATATATTACCATACTACCAAATAAATAAATAATCCCCTCAAAACTATCTCAGCAGTATATTTTTTCTAAACATGAAGAAGCTGCTCTAAAATATATAAGAAAATGCAAATAATAGTCAAAACTATGTTGATAATGAAAAACAAAGTTGAGAGGGCTTACACTATATGATTTTAAGGAATACTTTATAGTTACAATAACAAAGACTTGTGGTATTATGGCAAAAACAGACCCACAGATTAGTGAGAAAGAATTCAGAGTTTAGAAATAGACCCACACAAATACTGCCAGTTGATTTTTGAAAAGTGGCAAAGGAAAGTCAATGGAGAATGAACAGTGTTGAGTGAATGATGTTTGAACAACTGGACATACACTTGAAAATGAACCTTGACTTGTTCTTCACACCTTTACAAAAATTAACTCAAAATGAATCATGTCTCTAAAGGTGTAATGTAAAATTATTATACAATTAAATAAAACATAGGAGCAAACCTCAATGACCTTGGGTTACACAAAAAGTTCTTATATATGTGTGCAAAAGCAAAATCTACTAAAGAAAAGCTGGACTTTAATAAATCAATAAGAAAACAAACCACCCAATTTTAAAAATGGATAAAAATTTGAATTGTAACTTCATCAATGAAGATATGCAGATGACAAATATGTTCAGGAAAAATGTTCAACCTAACTATTCAATAAGAAAATTTAAATCGAAATCAAAAGGAGATAACAGTACCACTCTACACCTAGTAGAATGGCTATAATGAACAAAATTGACAATACCAAGTGCTAACTGGTAATAAGTATTTCTTTACATAACTCTCTCAAGAAATCTCTCCTGAATTAAAGGTCCCCACTTAGGAACTTCAAACACAACACAACTGAAGTTAAATTCATTCTTTTCACATACATACCCACCATGCATACAAAGTCAGCCCTTCCAAATTGCAGTCTACAGCCTGTTTCAAAACTTAAAACTCATTTCATCTGTACCTTTCTCCTGTTTCCTCATGGCTACACCCAATCACAGATTTAGTTCTGCTGATTCTATCCCCATTTCTTCCAATTCTATAACAAATTGGGCAACTTCACTTTCCTTGGTTTTACTGTTGACATTTGCACTTTTTTCTTGAAAAATGTGTTTTGATGCTTTTGTAAAATTAAAATGAACTTGAAAATTTTACATCCTAGAAATTAACACCCAAACATGTTGACCTCAGTTTGAAGGCACTGCATAATCTGGTTTCTAACATATGTGGAAATCTTATATTTTCAAATCATAGAAGCATGAAAGCCCATAGATTTTCTTTTTCTAGCCCCACTGAGCTGCCTTCAGTTTTCTCTCCATGCTTAACATTTTCCTATTTTTGCCTTCATTCTTATTTCTTATTGTCCTCTCCACTTAGACTGACAGTTTGTTTTCATGATGTAGTAGTTTGGCTTTCCCAAGCTGATGTAAGATAAATGGAAATGCTCTCTCTTCCAGAAAGTTTTATCACATTCCTCACAATAAATATAATATGTATCTTCTCTATGTAATCTCAAAGCATTTTTCATCACCAATCTAGCACTTGTCACATTCGGACCCAAAACTTACACATTGGCACTTTGCCTGTATGTTACACTCAGCCAGGATTAAATAAAGTTAATCGTTCACATAAAAAACAGGGCTTCTAATTTATCACATCCCCTTGCACGTGAGATCAGTTACACAAATGGTCACTGAATTGAATGCAAGAGTTTGTTTTTCTTGTTGTTTCCTTGACACATGAGGGAAGATACGAAAAGGGTAGCACTTAAGGAGGTGGAGAATAATGCTATCTAGAATTTGTGAAGGGGTGTACAAAACTAATAATAAAACAGTTTTGCCCTGTGGAAGTCTATAAAATGCTATCATAAAATATGTACTGTGTGCTTTTAAAATGTTATTATTCACCTGAATGAAGACAATGAATAATAATTCCAAAGATATTCAAAGTGATATTTTTTACTGTCTTCTTGAGAAAATAAAGGCAGACAATTGAATTTATGGCATAGGTACTATGCTTTTACTCTGCCAGAGAGATTTGTTTGGAAATACTAATTCCCAAATTAGTATTTTTATACCCTGGTGTTGGAAAGCTGACAACAAAGTCAAACTTAAAAATAAAAACGTTTACAATATAATAACTTAGGAACAGTTTATTCTTGAGTTTTAGCATATGAAAGTAAAAATAAAACCATGACAAAATCATGACATAACAGGATAAGACCATTATTTGGGAAATTATTATGTAAAATGTTTATATCCGTCAATCACCATCACCATCACATAAGGTTAAGTTACAGTCATATGTGCCTTCTTACCTCCAGAACTTCAAAACTAGTCCCCTGGTATCCACTTTTATTCTCCTAGCCATCATCCCCTTGCTGTCAGATAATCTTCACAAAACACATATCAGATTGTTTTACATTTTTCACTACACCATTCAGTAGTATTCACTACTGAATACTGAATCATGTGGTCCTCTACACATGGTTCATCTAGTCAGCTTTATATTCCACATTTCTCAAACTTTCTATCTACTCATTTCCATTCGCCTTCATCCATCTCCTCTACAATCTCCTTCATCTTCTAGGTCTCTAGCAAATCCAGGCTTCCCTTTGTGTTCTTCTGATAAATGGAGCACATTACTCATTTCAGTAAAAATTGCTGGATTTCTTCTATCATGACTCATTCTTCAATGTTTACTCATTTTACTTTTCAGTTCTCTTTTGTCCTCTCCTATAATCTGGCTCCAATCACCCCAAATCCCTCTCTGTTCCTCCTCCTTCCTTCTCTTCCTCCTTCCTCCTTCTTTTCCTTCTCCTCTTTCTCCTTTTCCTCTCCTCTCCTCTTCTTTTCTCTTCCTCCCTCCCTCTCCATCTCCTCTCCCCCTCCTAAGACAACTCTGGGATGGTGCCATCATCTGGTATGGTTCAAGCAGAAATGTTCCCAGTTATGGAAGCATTTTAAAATAAAAAAATTCCCAGAAAAAAGGCAGAACTCGTGACTGTGATAAAGCCAGGATTTTTTTTTAGCAAGAAACAGAATGCAAACAATGTTAACAAGAGGATTAAGTGTTCCTAATACAAGATGAGACAGCTTATTCTAAGGAAAAAAAATTACTATCAATAAATAGTGATATATCTTCCTTTAGGTAAAGAACTACACTGATATTCACATATTTTGGGCATACATGTATTCATACTTTTTTTTGGCTGATAGATACAATAATATAGTTCTTGAGAACTTCACAGTCGTACTGGTCTTCTATTGCTGTGTAACACATTAATACAAGCAAATCAATATAAAATAGTCTAGACCTGATTATTTGTGAATATATAATGTGCACTGACAATATAAATTAGTAACTCCGACTTACAATTTTCATATATTTGTACATATTTAAATGATTATTTTAAATGTATTTCTATTTATATATTCATTTAGCATACATTTACCTACTAAAGGTCTGGCACTGTACTAGTTGTTTGGGATATATCAGTGAATAAAACAGACAAGAATCTCTGCCCTTCTAGAGCTTACATTTAAGTAAAGGGAGAAAAAACAAATAATTAAATAAAACATATAACATGTCAAGATGATAGTGCTATTTACAGAAATAAAGTAGGGAATCATGATGTGGTATGGTGTAAAGGTTACTTGCTCACTTCCAACACAGTCTTATATAGATTAGAATCAGAGAATGAGGGAGGAATAGTGGGAATTCTGTCTTCTTGGGGTGTACAGAGATAAAGGTCGTATAACAACAGTCCTTAGCATCATAGGCATTTTTGGTTGCTGTGAAGATGAGTTTGTCAGAGGAGGAGGGGCAGGTGTAGGGTTTTTGCCATGGAGGTATGAAGATTGTCCAGATGGAAGGAACTGACTTAAATGTCTAGAGGCCTGCAGGTGGGAAACTTATCTAGAGCTACCTGAGTTGTGGTGTGACATCTTGAATCCAGGAATGAAGAATACTTGGAACTTTTTTTTTAAAACACTGATAAAGAGCATAAGATTTGGTGAGGATAATTTCAGATCACACACACAGCACTTTGACTTCTTGACCCTTGCATAATCATTTTTAGTACCTTTGTTCAAAGTCATCAAACTTGAAAATAAAACACTGGTATTCAGATATACACGCCACTTATCAAAATTTATCATTTTGAAGAGTTAAATTCAATTTAGATGAGTTTGAAGGTTGACCCCTACTGAAAATGAAAACAATGGTGAAAGATTAGTTGAGCACTGATGACTACAAAACATAGTCACACTGTGGGAAATAAAAGAGGGAGTATTGATTATGAGTAGTGTTCTCTTTATTAGAATTGCACTTTTTAAACTCTTGGTGTAAGAGAGTTTTTTAAAGTTCTAGAGAAAACCAACGGGTTTCAGAAATGAATAAAAATATTGTGGCTAATTCAGAAAAGATAATGATGATGATTCACAAACACTAAAAGGAAAATCACCAAGTGATGGAATTCACATATTATGTGGAAAGAGCACAGTATTTAGATCTATCTAGCTTAAAGGAAGTAAAAAGTTTTAAATACAATGGTCTGACTTAATTGGTGGATACAAGTAAAATAAGACATTTTATGTAAATATAATTACAACTATGAAATTTCATACTATAGCCAGAATCAATTCAGTTAAACATTAGGAAAAGCCATATTAGATGATAAGAGAAATAAAATCCTGGAAGTTCTACTGAGAGAGCTTGAGGGGACTTATTCCTGGAGTTCATTAAGCAGAGAATGACAACTCTCTGACTTAGATAATTTAGTCATTTCACTTGCTTCAGGGAAAATGTTGGGATTTGATGAGTTTTTAAATTTTTTTTCTAAACAGCTTTATTGAGTGATATCACTGGCATAGGAAAATTATATATCTTTAAGGTGTACAAATATATATATAATTACATGTATTTAAGGTGTACAAATATATATAATTGATATACGTATACACTGTGAAATGATCACCACAATCAAGCTAATTAACATATTCCAATATCTGTCACTATAAGGATGGAACAGAGAATCTAAGCATACTTCTCACATTAGATGAAAGCCAGAATTCTATCAGGATTGGTCTTGATTATTGAAGGTATAGACATGAAAGTATCATGTTTATGAATGGTAGGAGAAAAACTTGGAGATAACATTCTGCCATGTAATTACTTAATATTGCTTCAGTGCGTCCATAAAGTGGTGCGTATCATCCAGAAGTGAATTTTTAAATCTGAGAACAATATGATCAGTCCAATTCAACTCACAAATAGCATTTACTGCAGCAGCTGTGGCTCAAGCACATATTTCTAATCTTCAAGCAGATGGCTGAATATGTGTTTTATGATAAAAGAACGATATCACTATGAAAGGGGGTTATCATAATTGTACAAACACTATTTTCCCTATTCTCACAGATCAAGAGAACTATGTTTTCCCCCTCATTTGTTTGTTTGTTTTCTTTCTTTCTCCTTCTCCTTCTTCTTTTGATATTTCCATCGTTATACACCAAAGAGTAAATACTGTTGAATTAACTTACTTTTCTTAAAATTCTATTCTTTCTGTGTAAACGTTTAGGCAGCAACAGATAAACCAATTCAATGTTTTAGTCGAGTATAAATATGACTGTAAATTCACTTAGAATTTTTCCTATCTTTTTATATACAGTCAGAATTGAATCGAAGAGAAATATCTCTCACAAATAACAAATATACTTTTATATGTATATGCATAGATATACACAATACAAAAACAAATAAATAAAAGTAATATAAAGCATGCAGAGATATACATGGTAAAGAAAGTTTGTTTCCAAGGTGTACTCTTCCTTTCAGAGTAAACAAAAATTAATGATGTTATTTAGGGAGAATTTAAATTATCTAAAAATATGTTTACTTACTACTCGTTTTGCCATATGTAACTAAAACATTTTCTCTTGACCATGAGTTACTTGTTTCATTTTTAGGAGTCCCTCTCTAAATAGAATTCAGATATATTACACATTCAGGACAACTTTACCTAAACCAAAAGGTTTGTTTGAAGGTCACAAAAATCAGAGAAACATAAGTACACTGTATTAAAATTAAGAACATTTGTTCATCAAAGGTATTTCTAAGAAAGCAGAATGCAAGCCTCCAAATGGGAGAAGGTATTTGTTGTCCTTTATCTGACAAAGTTTTTGAGCCGCAATGTATAAAGAGTTCCTTCAGATTAAAAAGAAGAAAAAAGATGTTGCAACAGGACAATGAACTAATGACAGGCACTTCAACACAGAGGCTATCCAAATGACCGATAAACATTTGGACATGCACTAAACTTAATTAATTACCAGGGGAATAAAACTCACAACAATGAGATACTACTAAACAACCAAAATGGCAATAATTAAAGATACATGAAGCAACTAGAATTCCCATACACTGCCACTGAGAGTATAAATTTGACAAGCATTCTGTTTGGCATTATTTACTAAAATTGAATATGTGGCTACTTTACAACCCAGCAATTCCACTGCTAGCTATATACCTAATGGAAGTGTTAGTTATATTCACTAACATTCATAAGCAAAAATATTCATAGCAGAGCTTTCATCTAGCTCCAAATTGAAAACAACCCAAATGTCGGTCCACAGTGGAGAATATATTTTAAAATATTTACTTATACTATGGAATTCAATATAGAAATAAACATGAATAAACCACTACTATATTCAACAACAGGGATAAATTACATTGATATTCAATTAAACAAATAAATCAGATACAAAAGAGTAGTACTGTATGATTCAAAAGCAGACAGCACTAATCTCCCAAGTTATCCTAAAGACTGGTTAGGATAAGAGTTACTTTAGGTAGGAATAGTGCCTTGAAGGGAACAGAGGGGGACTTTTTGGGGTATCAGTAATATCCTTTTGAAAAGATGGGTGCTGATTACACAGGGGCACACACTTTATGAAAATTAACTGAGTTTACATACATGAAGATATAGATATGCCTGTTATCTGTATGTATGCTATACTTATGACCTGTTAGATGATAGGTGCACCCATTTGTTTAACATGCAAGATTCAATAGGTAAGGTCATCCCAGCTTTGTATAAGTTGATCCTAATAATTAAATCCAATAAGCAACACAATTATAGAAAATTCAGGACATAAAAGAGAATATTCTTTAAAGTATGCTTAGTATGCTTAGTGTCATTGATACAATCCCTTGGCATGTGGATCCTGAACCTTTTGGGGTCATCTGATCTTATTGCCCTTCCTGTGGATCTCTCATCATTATTATCTCATATGGTCTATTCTGCACTAGTATTTCCATTTCTCCGAACCTTTTTTTTTTTTTTTTACTAAAATAATCCCTTCTTTATGCAGTTTTTTAAATAGTAGAATAGATACTTTATTAATTGATTTTGCTTCCTTCCTATATGCTCTGTGTAATTTTGTCACGGACCAACCACATTTCAGAACTCCTGTGCACTGGCTCTAACCTGTGCACACCACATCTCTGAGGAATCAGAGAACAGACATCGTGTGATCGGGGGCAGACTTCTCCCCAAGTTGGGGCTGGGATGGGTAGTTGAAGGCAACATTTAAATCCCCACTGGTGAGAAAAAAAACACTTCCTGTTTGGAGGTGAGGATAAAAACATATCTCTGTTTTGTCCATCATGTATACCTGATCCAATCATTCTTCTTCATGATTTAATTAGTTTCCAAAATTAAGTCAGTTACTTTGACGTCCTGACTTGTAGTTATGACTTTTTTAGTACTTTCATGGACTTACCCTCTAGGCAGGGGAGAATCCAGGATTTGTGGGGCCCAAAGCTTATACAATCTGGATGCCCTCTCTAAAAAATATATTACAAAATTACTAATGCAAATTTAGGTATGCACGTGGATATTTATTCTAAATGATAAAACATTTTATTTGGTTGATTCCAGGCAAAGGCCCAGCAAATTTAGACTACTAGATCTTATGCCTCAATATTTTATTATTTAAGCTACCTCTGTCACAAGGTTTCTACTCTGGTTCTAGTTTAGAAAATTCCTTACTTGAATGCTCGGATACTTATCTCTGTGGTCTGGACTGAAACTTGTTTTCATCATTCTAAAATTCTAACCTTCAGGTTTTCTTGTTTTAAAAAACAGCCATAATTGTCTTTCCTATTCTTTAATCAATGCTTAGTGACCTCGCTTTTCACCCTCTGAGATCTACTTGTTTGGTATTGCTTTTAAAGGAATGTCCTTCTGTTACCTGCATGCCCTTTCTTCTCAGGTCTATAGAACTGTGCATGTGCTGGTAGCTTTAAAATGTCTCTCCTCCTTGTTGGATAAAGGATTACTTACACATTCTTCAAGGTTTAGTTTAACCACAGTCCACTACCTCTTGGAATGCCAGTTATACTCTCCCATATGCCTCCACTACAGCGTTCACCTCATTGTGTTATGATTGTGTCTGCTTATCTTTCTCACACACTGGATTGTATCCTGCTCAAGAGCAAGGATTGTGCCTTTTTACTTTACATCCTTTCCCAATTACCTCACACAGAGGTACAATAACAGGTTATACTATATAATCAGGCATGCTGGTTGACTGCCTAAATCTTAAATTATAAATAATATTTTTGGTGAAAAACTACCATGATAAAACATGACCTGCAATCATGTGGGGTTTTGTTCTATTTTCCTCATGAACAATGTGTGTATGTGGATGTGTACATATGTTTTATTATATTATTGTGACCTTGTGGGAAACATGTGAAAAGTGGAACACTGAATACCTATTTTCTAGAAATAGGTTGAAATAATATATGACATTCTTGAATAGAAGACTATTTGGAAATCACCCGCCCCTATCTGTCTTCTCACTCCCAAATAATGCCCTTCAGCATTTATTCAAGGGAAAAAAAAAACGAATTGGTTGCCGAAGCAGCTGCAGATCACCTTGAATAGAAGCATATTTCAACTGTTTCAGAAAAAAAAAAAAAAAAATACAGCACCGTTTATGCTTAAGAAACAAAAGGGAAACCATCCTGAATTAATATATAATGAAGGAAATGGTAATTATTGGATCCACAGGTTTCCTGAATCTCACAGTTCTAATGTCGTTTGGAACTGCTTCCTGGTGAGAACAGTACATACAGAAAAGAATGTGAAATGAAACCCTGCTGAGGGCTCTGGGGTTTTACAAAAAGCTACTATGCCTTTTAAGAATGTTGGAATCACATGCTTTATTCCCCAGCTTCAGTGGCAGGCTCAGGCTCAGTTGCTTTTGAGTATGCTGTATTTATTAGAAACACTATGGAGAGAACCAAATGCATCAGCCACAGCTCTATCCACCTCCTAAAATGGAGTTGGGAAGCATCACTGTGTAATTCTTAGCTTAGTGGTGCCATGAGAGATAAACAAGGTTTCAATCCTCTAAGCAAATATAATCCTTATTTAAAGACTTACATTAGCTTCTCTCACAGAAGCCAGCTCGTTTAGTCATTTCACTCAGTTTTTATTTTTAAATATGCTGCAATATAAAACAGGTAGGTGGATTTCCCCACTTGACAGAAATAGATGACACAGTAGATGTCCTTGGGCCTGTTCCATGGGCTCTTAAAATCATATTCTAGTTTAGTGACATAAAATCATTCTAATTTTAATGTTAAGAGCCAAAATATGATACCTGCTGGAGTAGTTCATTAAATACAACTGGTTCAGAAGCTAATCTTTGATATTATTGCTTTGAGGACTTAGGAAGTGCTCCGGGTCAAAATCCTTCAAGCTATGTTCAATTGTAAAAGAAAATATACTTAACTGCTTATTGCTTAAATAAGTGTTGCTTAATTTATTTTCTACTGATAATGACTAAGTAATCCTCAAATTTAAAAAAAAAAGATAGCTAAAAATTGGATGTTTGTTCTAGGGGCACTAAAAGGATCATCAGTAAATATTTTTGCCTCCAGGATATCTTAAACCAAACTGAGTTCAAATTATAACTATTCCTCGAGTAAACGGCTTCAGGCTTATCTTCGCTTGAAACATTTCCTGATGCCCCAACACTCACTGAACTCTTTTTGTGTATTACCATATCTGTTATTGCTTTTGCATCTTTAATCCTATGCAGTTAAATAATAGTTCAACAATTTCCTCATCATGACTGAGAAGCTTTTTCTGAAAACAGTTTCATAATGAATTTTCTCTAGGGAATCCTCTGCTCCCCAGAACCCAGCAAAAAGTAGGAAGTACATCTCTATTTTACAACTATAAATCGAATTTCTATTCTCTTTTCACGAAAGAAGAAAGTTTAATTCAAGCTATTGACCCAATTTCCTGCTGCACAAATATCACTGTGTTAATGGGAAACTTTTAGTTCTCCAACTTCCAAAATGTTTTTAAGAAAAACTGAAGTTTCATTCTAGTTATCATTTCAGAATTTTTAGCAATTTGAATTCCACACTGACTTGACCAAAAATTTTCAGCTTACATTTTGAAATATACAATATCATTTTATAACCACTATGAATGAAGTATTTCTGTCTCATAAACACAGCTATATTTTCCTTGTCATTAAAAAATAAATTCACTACTGTCAGCTAGGAAATCATGGTTCAAAGTATTTAGTAATCAATGTCTTAACAAAATAAATTATTATTATTTATCCTTGTTTAGGGAAAAGGACACCGGGCAGAGTCAATTTTGAGATTTAATAACTGTGATTTAGTGATGAGACCTATGGTAAAAATGGACCCAACAGTTATAGCCATAACTTCTGACCTTGGGGAAGGCTTACATTGATGCAAAGTATAGCTTCTTATTCAATATTTATGAAGTACAAGCCACTATCATAAGTACTGGGGAAATCCTAGATGTGCAGCACATGGCACATTCTTAAAACCAGCATACTGAGGCTAATACAAGTGATAAAATTTACAAGAGAAAAAAAAAATTTACAAGAGAAACTACAATAACCTAATGATTCTTAGCCTATTGCTAATGATAGGAATCAAGCAATAATAATAATAATAGCTGCACTGTAATAACTGTAAGTATTTTTTTTTGTAAAGTCTCCACCAAGCATCCAAAAACAAACTCCTAATTCACATCTGGCTGATAGTCCTGGGTTTATTCTTGTAGCTATGTGCTCTTAAACAGGTTCCTTAAGTTATCTGAACTTCGCTTTAATAAATATTAAAATAAGACAGACTCCTAGTGTTCACTTAACTCTAATATTATCCAATTCTCATCTTGACATAGAACTCAGCACTAACCGTATACCAGGAATACATGTGGCTGCAGGAAGAATCCACTATGACGTTAACACACTAGCACCTATAAAACAGCAATGCTCCAATACACTGAACTAAATTTCTGGATATTCATTAGCTTTTGTTACTATTAGACTGAGAGAATTGAGAGAATAAAGCAAATGAAGCCAATCAAATATTCTAATAATTCAAAAGTTGTGCCTCTAAAGTGATTAAAATGTGAATCTAATATATTCTGCATGTTTAGAAGACATATGTAATATAATTGTGTTTTTCTTGTTTCTAAAAATATATCCCTAAAAGTTACCTAAGGATAACTGAGATTTCCAGTCCAAGCTAGTATCAAGTTGTAAATATAACTTATGACAAAATAAATCATTTTATTTATAGAATGGCCTTTGAAATTTAAGTAGATATTTATTGAATGATTCAACCATTTGTATATTCTACCCTTAAAATAAATAACTATTATTTACCTGGGAATGTTCTTTTCTCATGTAAGCTACAACAGAAATTTCTACCAGGCTTAAGGAAAATTTGGCAATTTTTTCATTGTCTAAGGAACTTATCTAAAAATATGTACTATATCTTCACAAAAACTTTCTAAATATTCACATATGCCTTCTGGGCAGATACTATGAAAAGAGAAATCAATAATGTTGGAAAGATTCTAATTTGGTTAACCTTTTGACTTTGTTTCATTGTTTTTTTTTTTTCTAGATTTGGTAAATGCATTTTCTTGAGTAGAAAAATATTTTTCAATAAATATTTCAATGTACTGCAACTGAAATTTTAGGAAGAGTCTACAAAAATGTATTAAAAAACTTATCATTATGTTCTTTCTATAAAATTTTTACTAGTGAGAGGAAAAAGCCAAAAATCCAAATATGTCGTATATATAAAGAATATGCTGATTTTTAAGATATTATGAACTTTAGGACATTTTCATTTTAGCTTCATCATATTTTACTGGTTCCTCTGACCCTGCCACACCTCTGTGAATAGTCTCTTCAATAATTATTTTCAATTTACCCATTGGTAATGCCAAATGTTTTTCCTGCCAGGAGCCTAACTACTGTAGTCTTTATCTCTTAAAAAATGAACTAGGCCAAAATGCAATTCTGATTTGTAGGGATGAAATTTATACTAAATTATACAGGACAATTATATTAATCAGAAATCTTTCAGTTCCAAACATCATAAACAACTCAAAATGATTTTTAAAACCACAAAAAAGCAGAATAATAAAATATATTGACTCTGTTATCAAATGGTGTCACTTGTTTCTTACTTACCTTTTCACCTCTGATTTCAGTTATTTGGCTTCATTCCCTAGTGAGAGCTTTGCTCACGGTTGGAATTAATTCTTCAGCCACTCAGGCTTTACATGACCCTTATAGTTTGTCCTCTCAAAAGGAAAGAGACAGGCTATCTCCCATCTCTTATATCAATCTCCTCAAAAGATCCCCAATTCACTCTACTTGAGCCACATGCATACTCCTACAGCAAAACTTTTGCCCAGGAGGATAAAGTTCTCTGATTGACTGGTTATGAGTCAAGTACTTCAGTACTTGTTCAGGAAGGCCAGTACCCAAAGACAAAAGATGGAGAAGACAAAAAATATAGCAGATACCTAAAATACTTTCATAAACATATTGTCATTGATGTTCATTCATTCCTTCACTCACTGACCATGTGAAGTAATAGCTGTATACAAGAAATAAGACTCTTGTGTAGATAATGGGGAAAATACTTGGTATAGATAGAGACAGAAAGAATAGATAGTGAACTTCATACTGGAGTTTTCAAGACCTCATGCTTAAGGGCTAAGATGGGAATTAAGAAATTGTTTTGCAGGGTGGTTCTGATTTACCTCTTTTTCCTTTTTTCTCTATTTATAACTCATGCTTGAAAAGGAGATAACCATACATTAACTTGTGAAACATTGCTATAGTTTGTGAGAACTTTGCTTCCACCACTAGGTTAAAGAGTTTAAATTTATATATGCATAAATGTAGTGGGAGCAGCGTTGCTGGTGGTGGCACCAGAGAATGAATAAATCTGAAATCACTGGTCAATTTCAAATGCAAGTAAGATATTCAAGCCTGCCTCTGGTTGTTTATACAAAGAGGCACAGAATAGAATTGACACTGCAAAATCCACACTTGCTTTTTCCAATCTGTAATGCCTGTGCAATTCATTTATTAGAGCTTGTTTTCCATCACTGAATAAAAAACAACTTAATTTTAAGTTGCTAAGGTTAGAGACTGTAGAAAGGCACTTATATTTCTGACTTGTAAATAATACGCCAGCAAAATTAAAGATGTCTCCATAGCTTAGTCTATTAAGGTATCTACGTAAAATATCTTCATAGTGCAATGTATTATATAATGTAGTACATATACATTTATATAGTATACAGTAGTATAATATACTATGCTTTTTTTCTTTGTAAATGCTTTATATATTATCACTGGAGAGCTTTCAACTGAGTAATAAATCATACGAAGAGTTTGCTTGAAAGTTTGATTACTGAAAATATATACTTAGAGGACCTGTTAACCTGAAGTCATATTTTCCAATCTGAATAAAGAGGGATTTTAGATCCCTTTGTGGTCACCACCTGTCATTCATCAGGCCAATTCCACAATGCATGACATGAACTAACGAATGGATTTTATCAGGGAAAATGTACAAGACAGGTGTCCAATAAGAAGAGAAGGTACATTTTTTTTTCCACTCCCAATCCTTTCATTAATCTCATGGTGAAGCATGCAGGATCAAGGAAATGGCTGGATATGCAGTGACATATTTCATTTTTAACCGTAAAAGGGAGTATTCTACAACTCTTACCGTCTTAGAAGATAACTGTTTCAGCAGTGGGGTAAGTAGATTACTGGGCACTAAGCAGTCTGATTTGCAGTTCCAGCTGTTCAGAGTTGTCGCCTGGGAAAGACATCTGCCCATTACCTGGAGTACTTTGGGACCGATGGGAAGTTGGGCTCAGGAACAACACCTCCTGCAAGGAGAAGGAAGGCATTAGACGCTAGAAAAGCAGAGATTGGGTACAAACACTTCCATGGAGAAGTGGGCCCAAGGTTGCAGGTGACTCATTGTTCAGGTAACAGAGTATTCCCCTTGGGTCATTCCCAGATAATCCACTCCTCAGGCTACATGTCAAAATGTAAAGTGTTTGTGATATTTGTTTAAGTTTGGAAGTAGGAAAAACAGCTGCTTCTGATTGATCAGTGTGTTCTTTTCAGAACTTAGTGAAACTTGATATGAAATTTGCATTAAAAAGACTCAAGAAAGATGTCAATTGTGGCAACATTGTTTTTAATTTTCCCAACTTCACTATAAAGTCTGACAGGATAGGAAGACCAAGTCTTCTAAGCCTGAAGTAAGGGCATTGTTGGGGAGGGAATAGGTTTTCGAGGCACAGAGACTTGTGGAAAGAAACGAGTGACATGAACATATTTGAAAGTTTCGATTTCCCTGACACTTACTTGTTATAGAGGGAACCCATCCTCTTACATACCAAAAAAAATGCTTTTAATGGTTGCGCTTTTGATGACTGTTGCACAACCTAACAAGAGCATGCTGATTCTGTTATGGACCAATCCCTGCTACTCCTTGTTGCCTCTATGGCAGTAGTTCTGAACCTGGGTGATTTTTGTCCCCTCCAGGGGACAACTGACAGTGCCTAGAGACATTTTTGGTTGTCACAACTGGGAAGGTGGGTGCTACTGGCATGTATGGGTACATGCCAGAGATGCTTCTACACATCCTTCATGGAAAATCCCTGACAAGACAGAATTATCTGGCCAAAAATCTCAGAGTGCTGAAGTTGAGAAATCCTGTGCTTAGGACCACAGTATGAGTTTTTATATATGTTTTCTATGCTGTGAAACAAATGACCACCATCAGAGGCTTAAAAAAATATCTGTTTATAATCTCACAGCCTTTATAGATTAGATTTTTGGGTGAGGATTAGCTGGGTTCTCAGTTCTCTACTCAAGGTTTCACAGGGCTGAAATCAAGGTGCCAGCTCGGCTGCATTCGCATGAGGATGCTCAACTGGAGAAGGATTCACTTCCAAGCCCCCTTAGGTTGCTGGCAGAATTCGTTTTAGGGTGGCTGTAGAATCCAGGGCCAAAATGGAGAGACAGACAGAGAGAGAGAGAGAGAGAGAGAGAGACACACAGACACACACACACACACACACACACACACACACACACAATCTTCTTCGAGTCTCTAACTTTCGAGAAGGCTTGTGGTCTGTTGTAAAGGGCTCACCCGGTTAGAACAAGCCCGCTCAGGATAATCTCTCTTTTGGGTAACCGAAGTTAATAAAAGATTAGGGACATTAATTGCATATGTAAAATCCATTCTCCTTTTCCATAAAGCATGAGATAACCATGAAAGTAGTATCCTATCACCTTTGCCATATTCAGTTGGTTAGAAGCAAGTTACAGAGTCCACCACCGTTCAAGGGGAGTGAATTACATAAGGGCATGGCTCATTGGAGGTCACTTTTGGCTGGGTTCACCACAGTTCCTACCATAACCTGGAATGAAAAAAATGTCTAGCTTCAAGAGGAGGTAGTGTCATTCTGTACCCAACCTGTGGTTATTCCGGACTGAACGGGGAAACAGAAGTTAACAAATAGATTCCTTGTATTGTTTCCTAGCTTGTGAAGTGAGGCTCATTATGGCAGGAAGGGGAAAAGCAAAAGTCCTGGAAATGCCACCAACCCCTATAAAAATAGTAAATCAAAAACGATATAGCTTCACTAGGGCAAATATAGAGTACAGAACTACCATCAAATATCTGAAAGATGCAGGGATGGCGAATCCTGTCACATCCCCATTTACATCACCTGCTTGGCCTGTACAAAGTCTAATGTGCTTGGGAAGTTGATAGCAGGTTTCCATAAACTTAATGAGATGGTAATGCCAATCGACGCTGCCGTACTGGATACAATATTTTACTGGGGAAAATAATCTTAACTCTGGCACCTGGTATACAGCTACAGACCTGCCAAATGCTGCTGGCTACATTCCCATAAGTAAGGAAAATCAGAAGCAGTTTGCATTTATGTAGTGAGGACAACAGTACACCTTTACTGCCTTGCACTTTCTTTCTGTTATAATGTTATTTAAAACACTTTTGGTCTTCTTGATATCCCTCATAATATCTTGATGATCCTTTAGGCTGAAAATATTGTTAGCTGGATCTAGTAAAAGTAGTAAGAATACTAGAAGCCTTACTATTAGATATGCTTCCGAGAATGTGGTAAATAAACCCTCAAAGATTTAAGACCTACCTTATTGGTGAAGTTGGTAAGGATCCAGTGCTTTGGAGCATTTATGGATATTCCTAGGAAAGTAAGATCCACCTTACTTCACTTCACACCACCCATCAAGAGCAGGGGGCACAGTCTCTGTGAGACCACTCAGATTTTAGAGTGACATATTCTACACCTGATTGTTCTGCTCTGCCTGTCTTGTAGATAATCCCTATGGAGGACAACCATGATTGAGACTTGGAGCACAAATTTCTGCAGCAGGTCCAGGCTGTAGTACAAGATACCCTACCACTCGGATCATATGACCCCACAGAGGGTCATACAGGAAGTCCTAAGGCAAATAATTATACTGTAGGAGATTCTGGAAAATCCCAAAGAGGAATGAGAGCACAGACTCTCCTAGAGTTAACTACTTCACTACTTCTATTTCAAACCATGGTCAGTTAAGAGAAAATAACAATGGCAAAGTTTATGGGAAAACCTTCATGGTGTTCTGACCCAGGCTGAGGTTGATGGCTTTCACACTACTGCCTCACTTAGCAGTGACCTTATCCTTACACCCGGAAGGGAAAACTTTTCACTCGGCACAACTTTGGTACTAAAATTGTTTGGTCACATAATGTGAAGGAAGAGATTGCCTGAGTACCCAAACCTGCCAAGAGCAGAGGCAAATGCTGATCCCTAGTATACCACCATTCTCTGGGGAAACCAACTAGCTTCCCAGCGATAGGTTCATCATGTTAGACCCCTCCTCTCACAGCGACATGGCACTTTACTGTTGCCAGAACACATGTATATTCCAGGTATGGATTTGCCTTTCCCTTCTGTAGTGGTTCTGTCTGTACTGTTAATGCTTTATACACAGCCATGGCATCTGCTATATCAATAATACTGCCTTCAACCAGAGGACGGGCTTTTTTATAGAATAAAATTTTACATGTGACTAATGCTGTAGATTTCAATTTTGGAGTATAATACATTTGCTATAACCCTGAGATGATGTCATATCTTGATGGTAATTTGTGGACCTTCTGTGACTGAGATACAAATGCTTCACTACACAAAGGACAGAGTGGCTGCTGAAGGGTGAAAGACATAGACTTGCAATTATTTTCCATTTATCCCTCAGAACCTCTCTCCACTTTTTTCCCCTCCTGCTCTCTGTCTTGGGGAACTGACTTGTATGGACTATATGAAATGGCTCCCATGTTGTCTGGTTTCAGTTTCATTCAGTCAATGGTGAGCCCTGAGAGGAGATCAGAGGGACGGAGAATAATTACTGAGTGATACTGGGATGTCTACCATCTTGACCTTTTCTCTTTTGCTCTCCTTAGGTTGGCTGTACCGTTTCTTTTTTTTCTTTTTTTCTTTTTTAAACATGCTTTAGCGGATTTTTAAAAATTAATTAATTTAGTTTTGGCTGCATCGGGTCTTCGTTGAGGCATGCAGTATCTTCGTTGAGGCAAGTGGAATCTTTCATTGTGGCACGCAGGCTTCTCTCTAGTTGTGGCGTGCGGGTTTTCCCTTCTCTAGTTGTGGCACGCGGGCTCCAGTGCACGCGGGCTCTCTAGTTGCAGAGCGCGAGCTCAGTGGTTTTGCGCGAGCTCAGTAGTTTTGGAGTGTGGGCTTAGTTGCGCCCCCGGCATGTGGGACCTTAGTTCCCTGACCAGGGATCAACCCGCATCCCCTGCATTGCAAGGCGGATTCTTTACTGCTGGACCAGTGGGGAAGTCCCTGGCTGTATCTTTTCAATGAAGGTCATAGCTCTTCTCAAGTTGGCCCACTCTATATGATTCTGCTGGGTTTAGGCAACTGCTCCCTGCCTTCATCCATCTGAGCTTTGGAGTATTAGCAGCACCACTCTATCTTTCTAGATTCTATTAATCACTCTGTCTCCTCCTCCATTTAGGTTTGAGTGTGGTAACTATCATTACTAGTCCTGGGTACTGCACTGTCCCTTGTGGTACAGTTTGTCCAAACTGTTGTAGATAGTCCCTTGTTAATTATTAAATTATCCTAATTTGAGTCTGATAATTATTTACTATGGTGGTCCTGACTTATATACAATGGCAGAGGCCAGAGCACAATTGAAAGATGAAAAGAGATAATATCTTAGACTCATCCTGATATTACTCTTCAAGAAGGAGCGGGAAGCCAGGAAACTATTGGGATATAATCTCTTAATTTTGTGGTTAGTGACTCTATAGCAAGCAGACTCAATATTTCTTGTAGATTTGAACAAATAAATCAAATAGAAAGAAATTTGGCAGTTTCAAGAGAAAAATACAGAGAAAATCAAAATTTTAGCATTTGTTCCCTCCAGTTCATTCTTTCTCAAAAGTGGCTCAATTTGTAGAAAAGTTACATGAGCATTCAAACCATATAAAACTAGTATAGAATGAGTGACATTCAGGCAAGTTTGAACCAAGTTTTGTCTTTTGTACTTTCCTTTTGTGGACATAGCTGAGGCTCTGGTAGGATTTTTGGCAATGCTAAGGATTAGGCCTGGAACTATAAAATTTGTTTGGGACAATGCCATTAGTAACTATACATTTCTTTGCTTCTCAAAATGTCCTGAGTGTAAGGTCCATACTTAAGCTCCAAAAGGAATGTAACTTTTTGTTTTCAGGGTTAGATTTTGCCTCCTCTATTAAGAGATACTCCTCATTCTATGAGGGGGGGAAAAAAAACCCCATAGTTTCCACTCCTATGAAGGCTTCAAATAGCATTAATTTCCTCTCCCTTCTGTCTGTCCATCTACGTGTGTGTGTGTGTGTGTGTGTGTATCCATCTTTCTATTTTCTTTATATCCTCATCAGCGCTTTATGTTGGGGTTCATATATGAAGAGGTTTCCACTCCTATGAAGGCTTCAAATAGCATTAATTTCCTCTCCCTTCTGTCTGTCCATCTACGTGTGTGTGTGTGTGTGTGTGTGTGTATCCATCTTTCTATTTTCTTTATATCCTCATCAGCGCTTTATGTTGGGGTTCATATATGAAGAGCTTTTTCTTTTAACATATCTGGCTCTACTTATGGCAAGGCCATGTGAAGTCACCATGACTATTCTGTTCACAGCGGAGCAGAGCAATGCAATTGGTAGCACTGGCTCAGCCCCTGGGAAAGCAGCAGGATAGCAATGATTGTAAATTTAAAACAGAAAAAAATGTCATTTTTGAGATGTGGATACATTCTAGTTGAACGTAACTGTGACTTTAGAAAAACATTTTTCTGTTTTAAATTCACAGTAATTGAACTTCTTGTAATGTTGGCTTCCCTCTCCACAGGCTAAGCCAGCATGGCCATTTTGAAAGCTTTGCTCCTCTGTGACCTGAAGAGCAAAAGGGCTTTTCAAACAATGGGCTCAGAGGCAAAGCATACCATGCATGGGAAAATGACTAAAACATTCTGAAAGGATTTCCAATGCCAGGGCCTTCGGAGAATTGTTCTAGCCCTATACATGCTCTCCTGCAAAAGACTCAGATTTGAACACAGAGAAACAAAGAAAAACTAAAACCCCGTTGTTAAGAGATTAATTTAAACAATCATCTGGGGGTTTCTTGTTTGCTTTCTTTTTTGTTTTGTTGGTTTTGTTTCACATTTGCCTTCTTTATTTGTATTAACATTGAAGAACTGAATTAAACCAGTACATCAAATATATTAATTCTGGAGTGAGCCTTGGGCAAAATGGTGAAGAAATAGTTGCCTTTGAGAGACATC
Organism: Physeter macrocephalus; assembly: GCF_002837175.3. Classification (NCBI taxonomy): domain Eukaryota; kingdom Metazoa; phylum Chordata; class Mammalia; order Artiodactyla; family Physeteridae; genus Physeter; species Physeter macrocephalus. Next base: position 25,903,663 of record NC_041218.1, read on the forward strand.
TTGAGCTCCTTCTTTGATTTACAGTTTTCCCTTTCCCTTTTTCCCACCCAACTCCTTTCGAGGTTTTGGCTAATCATTTCCCCTAATTGTTAAATCCAGCAGATCATCCTAGCATTTATTTTTTTCCCTCCCTGTAGCAATGAATGGCAAATATCCCTCCTCCCTTGATTTCTATCACAGAACTCTGCCGACATCCTCCTACTCCTTTCTGACTTTCTATTGTTGGTCTGCTTGTTTCCTTTTGGGGATTACCGTCTGCTCTCTGCCCTTTAAACATTTTTCTGCATGCTACCTTTCTTCTTTCTCTTCTCAGCTGTACTGCATTGGGATAATCACATCTAAAAACTTATTTTTAATCCTTATTGAATTAAGTTTATTATTTGAATATGTAAAACAAAAGGTATAGGCAGAGAAGCCACATTTCCTGTCCTATCAGTTTCATATCAGTTCGATCCACCATACATAATCAATTTTACTAGTTTTTGGTGCATTACTTCTTTGTTTATTTTTACAAAAGTAAGAAAATATAGGGCTTCCCTGGTGGCGCAGTGGTTGAGAGTCCGCCTGCCGATGCAGGGGACACGGGTTCGTGCCCCGGTCCGGGAAGATCCCACATGCCGCCGAGCGGCTGGGCCCATGAGCCATGGCCGCTGAGCCTGTGCTCCGCAACAGGAGAGGCCACAACAGTGAGAGGCCCGTGTGCCGCCAAAAAAAAAAAAAAAAATAAGAAAGAAAATATATATGTATTCTTATTTAGTTTTACTTAAGCAAATGATGGAATATTGTATATATTCTTTTATTATGGCTTTCTTATTCTATTAAAAATACATTTTATAAATCACTCCATAGCAATACATAAAACATTTTTCACTTATTTTTATATCTCTGTATAATTCTATTTTGGTCTCAATCCTCAGCCTTATTTGACCTGAAGCTAAAAGAGATAGAAACTTCTTCAAATATGAAATGAAGACTGTCTTTTTTCCAACTAAGATATTAGTTGGGAATTCTAGATTTTGATTTTCCTACTTCCCTCAAAAAAAATCAATAGATTCTCAGTGCACTCAGGATAGTGTACGTATTCTTTAATATAGTTAATATAAATTTACAAGACCTGCCCCTTTGTATCTTTCTGGAACATACTATTCACTCAGAATATATTACTTAAATGAAATATAAGTTTGTTAGTGGACAGTGAAGAATCTCACCTAATAAAAATATAAGATATAAGTATCAGTTCAACTTGTTAAAATGCTTATTTGGGGGACATTACACATTCTTATGTCAGGACTTGGCCTACTGAAAGTGAAATGGTCGAAAATTTAGTCTGTCAGTGGATTACAGAGTGGATTTTGTTGAGATAATTTCATTTTAAAGATAAACTAAGTATTGATACTAATTTTTTAAAAAGTATACACTATTGGAACAGTACTTATTTCTTTCCAATAAACTCAAGCTGAGACATAATCTTCCTTCCTGAGGCTGTCTTAGTGACCAATGAGAGACTTTCTGTAGCCTTCTTTTTTTCTAATGCCCTATTCACAAATCCTCTGTGATCATTCCAGACTTGGACAACAGAATGTTGATAATCCTCCACACAATTTCAGTTGGTATTTATCTTTCTTGGGAACAGAAGTTAATGTCAAAACCACATTGAAATAATTAGAAATTTTCTAAGCTTTAAACAAAGATCTTTATCAATTTATGTTCTGAGTGAGAATTATTGGCTTTACTAGTGAGTTCCTCACATCTATAGAAGACTAAAACCAGATTAAAATATGTTAATTATGGAAGAGATAGATACTGTTGTCCCTCGGTATCTTTGGGAGATTGATTCCAGGACCCCCGGCAGGTAATAAAATCCACGGATGCTCAATTCCCTTATATAAAATGCACAGTATTTGCATATAACCTATGCACACCCTCCCATATACTTTATTTTTTAAAGTATTTTTTAAATTAATTTATTTTTGGCTGCGTTGGGTCTTTGTTGCTGCGCGTGGGCTTTCTCTAGTTGTGGTGAGTGGGGGCTACTCTTCATTGTGGTGTGTGGTCTTCTCATTGCAGTAACCACTCAAAGAGAAACCCTCTTTGTTGCAGAGCATAGGCTCTAGGTGGGCAGGCTTCAGTAGTTGTGGCTTGCGGGCTTAGTTGCTCCACGGTATGCGGGATCTTCCCAGACCAGGGCTTGAACCCACGTCCCCTGCACTGGCAGGAGGATTCTTAACCAATGCGCCACCAGGGAAGTCCCTCCCATATACTTTAAATCATCTCTAGATAACTTATAATACCGATCACAATGGAAATGCTATAGTTGCCAGCATGAGGCAAATTCAAGTTTGGCTTTTTGGAACTTTCTGGAATTTTTGTTTTCAAATATTTTTGATCTGTTGTTGGTTGAATCCATAGCTGCGAAAGCCACAGATACGAAGGGCCAACTGTATAAGTCATTTTAAAATTCAGTTTATTAAGATGTAAAAGAAGGAAAATTTCAAAACGATGTATTCTTCTGAAATAAAGCTAGGCCCTATTTTTTCTTCAAATTGAAAAATTTTAATGTCTTTTACTTCCCTAATTGCATTACATAAAAATATAAGAATTCTTCAACTGTATTGAAACTGGTTCTAGAGAACTCCTTTCACAAAAAAAACTCACATTTGAAATAACACTAAAAATGACATAAAACTTACACGATATAAAAGTAGGAATATAGTAAAAACTTTCTATATCAGAACAATGATATTGCATTTCTTTTGAATTATTTTTGTTATTAATTTCACATTGAATAGACTTAGATATAATATTTACTGAACCTTGGATATTTAGAGTATTAAGCAATACAGATTCTTATAATGCAAATTATGGGAAATTACACAATTCTCATAAAATGGAATGCAGAAATTCAGTAATATTTTTTTTCTTGCAGAGCTGTACTTAAGTTTTATTTTATCCTTCTCCTGATTATGTAAATTGATTAGAATATAGTTCTAATCAAACTAAGGTAGTAGACAGTAAATGGCTGTCTCATTTGATGCCATTTTAATTCCTATTTCCTTAGTCACAGATTATACATTCAAACTTAGGGAACTTGCCAATATGTTCCATTAGTCATGAGAAAGAGGTGTTTGGGTCAAAACATAAGGACCTACTGTATAGCACACCTGGAACTCTACTCAGTACTCTGTAATGGCCTGTATGGGAACTGAATCTCAAAAAGAGTAGATATATGTATATGTATAACAGATTCACTTTACTGTACACCTGAAACTAACACAACATTGTAAATCGACTACACTCCAATAAAAAAATTTTAAATAAATAAATAATAAAGTGCAAGCAACTTGAACTCTAAAAAAAAACAGATTCAAAATACATGTGTGCTGGGCTACTGGTGATATGGTCATAGTTCAGAGATCTTATATACATGTGCCTGTTGAATACAGAATTATATTCTTTCACACCAATTCATTCCCTATACTAAGTCCAAAGGTAGTTTTAAGTCGAAGAAAATTTTTAAAATACTTACTGTGCAAAATATACATTTATATGAATGCCTACTCAAGCAAGGCAGCAGTAAGACATATTTGCTTCTTAAAGTGGTATTATATTGATATGTGATTTCTATGGTGGCCTGCATCTTTTGTAGTTTTACTATATATCTTACAATGCCTTGATTAAAAGACCTTAAAGCCCAGGTTGCAGTTTTAAAAGTGTAGTAAATATGCATTGTAATATAGAAGTTGAGTAATTAAACAGAACTCTACCAATCTTACAATAATTTGTCAATATTATCGCTTTATATGGAACACATGTGCTGCGGAGAATTTACAGTTTCTGTTGTTTACAGAAAGTATATATACAGTGTCTCTCAAGCACCCACTGCACTTATTTTTATAGTATTCCTTCAGGTTAAGTGCTATCGATCTCATTTAGAGAAATTTAAATGGTTTGTTCAGTTCAAATCATAGCTAAACTTTATTAAGAAACATCTTGCTCTACGGTATGTGGAATGATAATATATTGGATGTGCCCCCACTGGTGAGAACTTGCTTCCTGGTTCATTTCGTAGTCTTTTCACTGTGTCCTCACATGGAAGAAGTAAGCAAGGGAGCTCTCTCTGGGATCTCTTTTCTAAGGGTACTAATCATATTTACAAGCATTCCATCCTCATGATCTAATCACCCCCAAGGGCCCCACCTCCAAATACTATGACATCAGGGGTTAACTTTCAATGAATTTTGGGGGGGACACCCAAATTCAGTCTATAGCAGCCGCAAAATCAAAAAAGTCTTTTCTGACACCTTAACTACTGAAGCACATCCACACCCACAGCTCAACCCTCTCTCATCCTTTATCCGGCTGTATTTTGTTTATGGCACTCACCTTTGCCTGGCTATTAATATTTCACATTAATTTGTTTGTAATTTTATTGCCTATAGTCTCCCAATAAAATGCAATGCCTGTGAAGGAAGGGAGGGTTTCACTCTCCCAGAGCATGGTGTTGGTCATGCAGGTGAGTATGCTTATTGTTTATAATGTTCACCCCAACTCTTTGTTTTTCTCCATGTCTATCCGTCCCCAAACTCCTTTGCGGCCAGAGTTCCAGCTTAGGTTTTGCCAAAACAGCCACTTGCTGGTATCTGGAAAGGAAAAGGGAAGCAGAATCCAGTACTGCTTCTGCTGCAGAAGTGGGCAGGACACAGGCTTCAGGGGACAACCAAGGAGAACTCTTGCCCACAGGTCCAGAGTCTTCTTTGTAAAGTACCTACTCCGGTGCTGCAGGCAGATGAGATCACTGGTAGCAGTTTCCAATGCTTTCTGCACTTCCTGTTTTAAAGAATACTACAGTGGCCTCTCGGACCCCTTTTCTGTCAATAGATCCAACTTATTTCAGCTTCCAATTTCTTGTATTAAGTTATTTTTTGGTATAATATACCAGGAAGTCGCCACTCTCCTGGCTAAATATCCTCTTTAGGCTTCATTTATTCAAAGCAGGGAGATTTTCATTGGCCCAAGTGGTTTCTGATTTTGCTCCTGGAGACACTGCTCAATCGGCCACTCAAACATAGCCTTCCATTCAGCAAGTAGGAAAGAACATGTTCCCATGATGAGCTCCCGCTGGCCTGGCCGAAAAGTGCCAAAAAATGGGCCTATTCCCACAACCATTAAACACACAACCAAGCCTCTGAAACCCATACACAGCTCTGTAACCATCTTAAATTAAGGCTGAGTAACTTGACACAAGCCTATGTGTTATTAAATGACCATTTCTATCCTCATCAGACTAGCTGTTAGGGGAAAGGCAGTTCCGTACATTTTTGGCATTTACTAGAAACACACACAGATACACACACACATATACTCATATAAATTTACACTCTGCAATTGTATAATGGATGTGCATTTAAATTTAACCCAGCCAAAACAAATACTAGTTGTTTCTCACTATTCTAAATCTGCTTCACCTCAATGTTCCCAATGTTGGTAAAATGAAGTACCACCTATCCAGATGCTTAGGCCCAAACCCTCATAGTCATCTTTTAAGACTTTTTCCCCTTCATCCCTGCATTTAATCAGTCAGTTGTATTAGTTCTACTTCTGCAATAAAATATCTCAAATCCATGTGCTTCAGCCTTTCTTTACTCTTCTCAATTTAGTGCCTGGGTTACTACCATCTCTCTGTGAGATTATTGCTGAGTTTTTGGCCTAGATTCCCATCACCGCCACTGCCTGCCCTTTCACAATGAATATGCATACATCTACATAAATATACACATATAAATGACTAGTTGATAATCTTTAGTTTTTAGACTTCATTGCAAAAATTCTCAATCAGAGACTCCTTTTTAAAAATTGGGAAATCTGACTAAATTGGCTCTTTCTTACCACAAGGCCACAGGGCATGTGATTTTTAGGTTGCCCATGTGTCAAGCCATTCCTGTGGTGTCCTAACTCTGAGGACAGGTATCAGCCGCCAATTTTTACCTTTTATACTTATGCTGCCATTTTTCTCATAGTAAAAACAAGAGGGAAAAAAATGTTTCCTGCATGACAAACACATCTCTATCAAGAAATGTAAAGTAAAAATACACCTAAAGCATAGCATGATTCTACAAAAGAGCTGAGGGAAACCATATATCTCTTTGTAAGTGAAAAATATTCTTTCATATTAATACTCAAGCTAAAAGCATCCATTGTTGAGATAATAAAATTTAAGGTACCGTTATAATACCTCGGCTATAGGCATTTGAGTATGGGACTACTGCTCCAATAACAATTCTTTATTCATAATAAAGACATACATAATGCTTTATGGTTTAAAAATCCTATTTAGCATGATACCTCATTTGTTCCTCACAACACGGCCAAGAAGGGAATGTTGAAGATGAAAGAAGGGATAGTAGAAGTTGATTTGTGTAAGTACACACAATTAATGATACAGCAGGGATCAAATCTTAGTCTTTGGACTTTAAGACCTGTACTTTTTCTAACTCAGGGGATACACATGCTATAATATCTCAGTATAAAGTGATTTAACGTGTCTAACTCATTTGCTTATCATGTTCACTGCATTGATACTCAGAGTTCTTCAATCAGAGGACGTTAGTGTATTTCTGTAGGTCACGACAGAGCTGTCTCAGGGACACAGTTGCATTTAACGGAGAGAATTCAGTCTTGGGTTGACATTCCAGTTCTGATATCTACCATCTTCTGTGGGGAGTGAAACATGATATAGGTTCATGAGTTAAACTTACTCTGCAAGGTTATAGAGAGGAATAAGTAAGCTAACATATGTAAAGTGTCCAGCATAGAGTTTGGCTTAATAAAAGTTAGAGCTACTCTTCCTTCCTCCATATGGCTGGCCCCCTTGCCTCCCGTACCCAATCCTCAATGGGCAAGCACACGACACAAACCAGAACACTGTGGCCTGCTCATACCATCAGCCCAATAATCCTCTCGTCATTTTTTACTTTGCTCCAGAACAAAGTTCAACAAATAATAGGTATGAATTGAGGTAGCAGAGGTGATTGTTTTCTATTCTCCATTACCAAGAAAAATCAGAATGTAGCTCTAAGTGTCTTTCATTACTGAGGCCAGCAGCTATTTTCCTAGTAACAATACTTTCCTCTATCCTGAACAAAACATACTGGTGTCTGGAATCCAAAATTTATCTATGACATTACTGATTTCTATTAGCTAACGAACTGCTCACTCAAATCAAATTTTAGGTACATTATAGAGTAGGGGCATTCTTTATTTCCTTATTCACTGAAAACATAATTTGAGTTTTATATTATTTCTCTCACCGGATCATGCAGAAGAAAAAGGGACATCTCAAATTCATATACAGAAATTTGGTGGCCCATTTATAGAATTTGCTTTGGAAAACTTGGGCCACAGATAATTATAAAAAGAATTACGGTGATTATCAGAGAGGATGGTAGAATTGAGAGATGGGTAGACAAAGCTGCCGTATGAAATTATTAACATGGAGATTGGTAGCACAGTTTTATTTTATCAACAAAAAGCTTTATGAGCCATCAATTTAAAAAAAAACATTAAGAAAGCTAATCACTGATTAGGACAAAGGTATTTCATATCTTTACACACTGGAATTGAATTTGATAAGAGACTATTAAATTCATTCTGGAACTCTCCAAATTAAAATAAAAGCATCTAATTTGGAAGACCATGGTAAACAATTAAACCTGCATTTTTCTTTTCCAAAATCTAACTTGAGATGTCACTATGTGTTTGAAATTTCTTTTCAAACTAGGTATGTCAATTTACTTCTATTTTCCTTCTTGTATCTAAAAATGCAAATAGGCAAGGTGCATAAAAAAATCTCTTTAAGAGGGAAAAAAGAGGAACATTTCTCAGAGAAGATTTTGATTGAAAACAGCCGTTGCTTATTTACCAAAGTACATTCTCAGGAAGATTCTTTTTTTTTTTTTTTTTCCTCAAACCTATTTGGAAATGCTACCTTGAAGCGTGGTATTTCAGGAGAAGCACTTTGCGTTGACAAGGCACCACTATGCCTCCTCACTAAGCATTCTACTTTTTCACTTCTTGCTATGACAATGGTGTTAAAATCTCCAAGGTGATGTTTAGGCTGCTCTCAAACTATTCCAATAATTCGGGAACCTTAAATTCCTTTCTAAAGAAGCAGAGTTGATAAAGCTTTCGAGCTTTAAAAGAAGAGTGTATTTTGAGTTTCCATTGAATAATGTTTAGATATATTTTACATGGGCATGCTAGGTTTATCTAATTTTATTGCTGTAATGGAAAATTTAGAAATTTTACATAAAGTAAAACCTAGCATTTAAATTTCCAGATTTCACTTTATGTAATATAATAATAAAAAACAAATGGAGACATTGTTAAAGGCCAAAATGGCAGCCAGTGGCTCGGGGGGGGGTCTGCTGTCTTTCCTAGATTCAAGGTGTCCTAATGACTTATATACAATGTGCATTAGTGACTATGTTGTCATTGTCTTCCCAAGGCCACTGCAACAAACATGCACACCCATCCTGTAAGCACACCCCAACCCCACACAGCACAGAAAGCCCTGCCACCTTCCCAGGTCACTGGCCCAGACTTAATCCCCTTCCCATACTACCTGCAAGATGGCATCTCATGCAGGCTAGGTGCATGGCTTATAAACCTCAGGAGACACTGGAGGACAAGCCCTCCAGTTGGACTAGGGATTTAAGCACCATTCTTTGAGACAAAAGTCGATATGCTTTTTATAAGTTGTTTTCGCCAAACAATATTTTCCCTTGCTTTGTGTTTGCTTAGATTTTGTTTCAAGTATTTACTTTTTTCATTTATAAATTAAAAATCAGGCAAATGAATTAAAAGTTAGCAGTTAATTGCACAATTATTTTCAATAACCATTACCTTTACACTATTTAATTTTTATCTTCTTTACAACATAGTTATATATTTTCCTTTTGAAAAAAAATTTTGGAAATTTTTAGATATACAGCAAATATAACTGTGCATTTTAAGGTACAGTTGCCTTTAAAGTATCTTCATTTTGTGGCTGGATACTGGAAGGCAAGGTGGATCTTTGACAAGAATTAAGTAAGTTACCAGTATCTTTTCCCACTAATACCAGGGAACTGACTATGGCTTTCCTATCTTCCATGCCCTCCATTACCAGGCTACACAGAGAGAACAGCTAAGATTTCTTTTCTTTTCTTTTCTTGTAAAAGTAATACTTAACATGAGATCTACCCTCTTAACAAATTTGTAAGTGTATAATGCAGTATTTTTGACTATAGGCAGAATGTTGTACAGTAGATCTCTAGAACTTACTCATCTTGCATAACTCAAATTTTATACCTGCTGATTAGCAACTCTCCACTCCTCCCTCCTTCCAGCTTCTGGCATTCACTGTTCTGTTTTCTGCTTCTATGAGTTTGACTATTTTTGACGTCTCATGTAAGTGGAATCATGCAACATTTATGTAACTGGCTTATTCCACTTAGCATAAAGTCCTCAGGGTTCATATATATTGCCATTCATTGCAGGATTTTCCCTTTTTTTAAGGCTGAATAATATTCCACTGTATGTAATGTATATACCACATTTTTTATCCATTCATCCATTGATGAACATTGAGGTTGTTTTCACATTTTTACTTTGTGAATACTGCTGAGATGAACATGGGAGTTCTAATAGCTCTCAAGATCTTATTTCAGTTCTTTTGGATAAATACTCAGAAATGGGATTGCTGGATCAAATGGCAGTTGTATTTTTAAATTTCTGAAGAACCTCCATATTGTTTTCCATAGCAGTCGCACCATTTTGCATTCCTACCAACAGTGTACAAGGGTCCAATTTCTCCTTGCCAACATTTATTATCTTTTTTTAATATAACAGCCATCCTAACAGGTGCAAGGCAGTATTTCATTGTGATTTTGATAGGCATTTCCCTGATGATTAGTGATGTTGAGCACCTTTACATATACCTGTTGGCTTCTTTGGATATATTTCTTCTTTGGATAAAGATCTATTCAAGTCCTTAACCCAACTTTACTTTATACCTAAAGGATCAAGTAAAAGAACAAACTAACATGAAACTAGCAGAAGGAAGGAAATAATGAATATTATAGCAAAATAAATGAAGCAGAAAGTAGGAAAACAATAGAAACAACAATGAAATTAAGAGTTGTTTTCTTTCAAAGATAAACAAAACTGGCAAACCTTTGGCTAGAATAAGAAAAAAAGAAGATTCAAATAAATTGAATCAGAAGTGAAAGAGAAGACATAACAGTGATGTCACAGGAATAAAAAGGGTCATAAGAGACTACTATGAACAATTATACATCAATAACCTGGAAAAAATGGAAAAATTTCTAGAAATACAACATGCCAAGACTGAATCATGAAGAAACAGAAAATATGAACAGACCAATAATAAGTGAGGAGATTGAGTAAGTAATCAAAAACCAAACACAGAAATCCAGGACCAAAGGACTTCACTTGTGAATTCTACCAAACATTTAAAGAACAATTAATACCAACCCTTCCAAAAATTTGAAGATAATGGAACATTTCCAAACTCATTTTATAACACCAGCCTTACCTTGATACCAAAATCAAAGACACCACAAGAAAGGAAAACTAAAGGTCAACACCTCTGATGAACACAGACACAAAAATTCTCAACAAAATACCGGCAAACTGAATTCAACAGGACATTAAAAGGATCACATACATGACCAAGTGGGATTTATCTCTGGGATGCAGAAATAGTTCAAAATACAAAAATTAATTAATGTGATACACCATAGTAACAGAAAAAAGTTTCAAAATCACATAATCATTTCAATAGAGGCAGAAGCATTTGATAAAAATCAAGACCATTCATGATAAAAACTCTCAGGTGAGATTTCTGGAAAAAGTTATGGAGAAGTTTTATGGTGGGCAAGGTCTGTAGGAACTGAAGATAGGAGAGGTTGATCTGAGGTTTTCTAATAAAGCCATCAGTGACATTAACAAGTAAAACTAGGAAAAATATATCTTTTAGAAGAATATATTTTGACTAAGCATTTTGAAACAGAAAGATACATGTAATTAATAAAAGGATTGGTTTTTTAAAAAAACATGCCTTGTGATGCATACTAAATAGAGATAACACAGAGTGTGCTGGGTTTATGTGATGTGATGTCAGGTATTGAATAAGTCAAGTAGATGTTTCAAACCATTTCCCTCCCTTTTAATCTCTGCACCTTTGAACATGTTTGAATAAAGTACAACAATCAAGTAAATAAATATTATTAACAGAAAATAAACATCTTCTGAGATATACTGAGACCTCATGGCTAAGGTGAAATGCTCCAGTCAGTCATGCCCTCATGATAAGAAACTGCCCAGAGACTGTGGTGGAGATCTGTGGTGTCATGTCATGCTATGCAGAGAATAATATAATGAGTTATACTATTTAATAATAATAAAAATAATCTAAATACAGATTATATGCTGTTTTAAGACCATGTCAGTTTAAATGCATCACCTGACAATAGGCTGTGTTTTTCTTCATAATCTATTTCTGTACAAGGATGAAATACATGACGAAACCTGGTTACTCTGCCTGAGACAGTCATTCTTGGAGAGAAATCATTATTATTTCTTTTTTTATAAATGAGTTCTACAAAACTCCTTTCATCTTTTTCCCCCAGAGATGAAAACATTAACCATCATCCTACTGGGTGTTTTTTTAGCAACAGGAATTTTTATGCTTCATCAATGAATAATTAAGAATAACCAATTTCCTATTTTGATATTTCTTTTGAACAGAACAGAATGTTTTTAATACGTAAACATGTATTAAGTTTTAGTACATATATACATATAAGAAAATACACTAATCCAAGAAGCAATTATCAAAAAGAAATAATATCAAACAGAGACTGCAATAGAACATTGTTCTTTTTGATTCTCCTTCTGTTAGAGTTACACGCCCCTGTTTCTAGTGCGTATACATTGTCCTTTTTTCTCTTTCTGGCTCTCTTATTTCTGTTACGTGCTCTCTCTCTCTCTCTCTCTGTCTAACAAGCAATGAGTGACTGGGTGGAGAAGGTGTGGGAAGAGAAAATAGTTGAGTTCAGGAATTGTACTGGGCTAGGTTTTGCACAATGATAAACAGAAGACATTTTTTTGTTTGCTTGTCATGTTTTGTTTCTCCTGTTTTGTTTTTTAGGGGAATGTGTATTTAATTTTCAAGTTAGGCATTTTGTGGCATTTCTGTCAATTGTAAATTGGTATTTTTTGCTTCACCAGAGCCACAATGTATGTTAACAGAGGGATAAATTCAATATTATCTATAAGTTTTCATTACTATTATTATTATTTTTTGGTCTGTTGCTAGTTGGTCTCTGGAGGACTGGAAGAAAAAAATAGTGAAAGTAGTGTTTGCTACAGTCCTGTTACTAACTGAACCTAAGCTGAGCTTTTGGTTGCTATCTACTAGTATCTCAAGAGAGCTGGAGAATAATAAAACAAATCCTATAGAGACAGAGATCAGACAACACAGATTTTATAGTTTGTTCTTTATTAAAGATGATTTTTCAACATATTCTTGAGTATATAGTCTTAATTTAGAAAAACTAATTCATATTAAATTAGCCTTCATTTAGTTCATTCTTGGGCCTGAATGTGGGGATTTATTCTTGAAAATATTTTCAACAGATCATTGTTCTGGTCCAATTTTTACGTGGCTAGTTACTCTAAAATAATGCCAATTCTATCCCTTATGTTTCTATATTTTTTGTAGATGTGGTTTACTTGATGAAAACAAGAATTCGTGACATCCTAACTACAGCTTCTATGAATCCAAAGTTGAAGTAGAAATGAGCTGTTGGTTAATGGGAATGGTGGCTGGGAGTCCTCACCTATATGATGAGGACATCCTCACAGTAAACGATATGACATGTTCACATCTGGAGAGTAAGAGGGAGAGAAAATCAATTTCCCACTATCAGGCATCATACATATTTTTCTGCAATATATTGCTTTATTTCTTTATTATTAACTTTTAAGGTAAATTTTACGTACAATGGAATGTACAGATTTTGATATACAATTTGATAAGTTTTGTCAAATGTACCTACCCATGAAATCAACACTCCAACCAAGTTATAAAACATATTCACCCTCCCAGAATGTTCACTAGTGTTTCTTTCTGGTCAGTGGTCCCCTCACTCCCACTGATAAACTAGTGTTCTGATTTATATCACCACAGATTAGTTTTTCATATTCTTGAAACTATTATAAATAGAATAATAAATAATGTACTCTTTTGTGCCTGGCTTCTTTCACTCAATATAATATTTTTTGAGATCCATCTGGATTGATGTGTATATCAGTAATTCATCCTTTATTACAAGATTGCCAGGTGATTCTAATCTGTATTTCTAGTTCTATAAAGTGAAATGCATACATGCCAAGTGTACACATAGGTCAATGCTTTTTGATGAATGTATATTCCCACATAACTGTCACCCATGTTAAAGACACAGAACATTATCATCACTGCCAAAATTTCCTTTTGTTTCTTTCCAGTCATCCCCACCTGTTTTCACAGGAAAACACTGTTTTAATTTTTATCACTATAGACACATTTTGTCTGTTCTAGAATTCATATAAATAAAGTCATATATAAACTTTTAGTGCTTGGCTTCTTTTGCTCAGAATAATATATTTTTGACAATAATTTATATTGTGTGTTATCTGAAGATGAGCGCCTTTTATCATTGAGTAGTATAACACTGTATGGATATACTAATGCTGTTTATTCATACTTCCATTGATGGATATTCTAGTTGCTTCTGGGTTTTGGCTACTATGAGTAAAGCTTCTCCAAGCCTTTATGTACCTATCTTTTTTGGACACATTTTATCATTTCACTTGTCCATCTCTAATTCGTGTGTGAGTCTAGTTCAAATGAAACTATCCAGGGCAATAAAACTCCCTCCCCACCCACATCCATACAAACCTACAGTCTCTACTTCGCGGGGTAATACATGTTAGCTTTTGATACACCTTTTAAAAAATAGGATGAGGTTATTCTGTAAATTAAAAAGGCTCTAATTTAAATTTATGTATCTCGTCCAGATAATGATCTGAGTTTTCCTTCATAATAAAGTCACATAGGCAAGGAAAGATGAACACCAATGCAAGGAAAGATCAATTCATGTACTCACTATGTTCAGTTATTCATTTATTCAACAAAAGTTTATAAAGTGCCAGCTTTAAATGCAATACTGTGCTAAGAGATGAACTGGAATTCCAGAAACTTTAGTTCATCATTAATAGAATACTATGCTCATATGACAACAACCAATTTAAATCAGAAAATTCAGTGGAAATAAAAGTCACGATGGCTGTCAAATACTGTTTAGCTACATCATCTGATTGAGTGTTTTTGAACACCTAATTTAGAGTTTTAGAGATATGTTTGTAGTAAAGATATGTTCTTTTAAATGGATATTTCAATTCTCATTATTCAAACCAATTATTGATTCTATTAACACTGAGCAATTTTTATTATATAGAACATAGCAAGACCACTGGAGATTATCAACTCCTTCTGCTGTAGCAAGCAGCCACACTTCTCCCTTCAATTTCTAAGTGGGAATTCTTTTGCAAATGCTATTTTGCTGAACTAAGGATAATGATCACAGTTAAGGACAGTGACACTTTAACAATAATTCCTCTAATTTACATGTCTGCAAAGAAAAACATAAAAACACAGTGGCATTTTCTAATTTTATTTTGTTTTGTTTTGAATTTTAAATTAATTCTCGGCTCAGACTCCTAGGTGCTTCATTTTAAAATGCAGTTGTCCTGGACTTGAATCAGCAGCTCTCTCTTCCCCTCCTGTGGCCTGATATGATGATTTCTTAGTTGATACAATATCATAATGAAAATATCAAACGATGAACACTTATGACTCTATTTCTACAATACTCAATTCACTCTGCAAGGTCGTTTTGTTAGAATTAGATGTGGCAGGTGCAGTAGCATTCAGGTTACTGCCTGACATTCACTCAGCCATATTTTTACCTTTGAATTCTTTTAAATGAATATCTAGTTGCCATCTACAGTATCTGAGAGTTAAAAGCAAAGGGATACAGTTATTTTAAATGTCTTAAAATCTTTCCACTATGCTACTGATGTCTTAGAAACTATTAACTTCTTTACAATCTTACAGCATTTCTTTCTAAGGTCAGATTTGCCTAAGTGTTTAGTAGACAGGCTTATGAAAGCATCAAACGATTTCAAATATGAAAGGCAACTGAGATCCGTAAAAATAAAGATTCTTTCATAACATTTCTTCAGGAATTTTAAATCACTGCTTTTTAAAAATTATTCCTTCTGCCTTTCTCCAAAATTCTCAAAATTAGATCCTCTACCATTCATTGGAGAAACTGAAGATTATCTAAAATTAATATAACTTTACGTATCAGTATATCCTATCATTAATTCATCTAGATTTTTATCAAATATCTATAATGTGCCCAAATCTGAAATGTTCAGAATAGTGCCTGGGTTCAGGCTTGATGTGTTGAAGATTAAAAGTCAAGTCAAACTATTTGTTTGTTGACTGCATTTTATTAGCTCTCTAATGTGTATTTGTTTAACAGTTCCACATTACCTCATTATTGACCTATGCATTAATTACAGAAAGGAGGTAACAGACTTCAAATATTTTCTTGGCACAGACTCTGTACCTTCTACTTTTGTTTTCTGCTTACCTATATCCCAGGAGAATTTATTTCTTTTCTAGGGTATAATGGTTTGGATATTGATGTTGCTGTCTTACTCATGGGTATCGCCTATCTTCATCTCTATGAATGAATTTAAAAACCGGCTTTGAAAGGACACCTGTCAGTATCTGCAAATGAATCTTCTTCGAGGTCATTTCTTTGATCTCTGAATTCTTGGCCATACATCATCTCGGAACTTCACACATTTAAGAGCCCGTTAGTATGGTTTTTTGTTATGTATCTGCTTCTAACAATGCTCCCTGAAGAATATGAGCCTATGTGCTGGCAGACAGAAAAGAACTAACTTCAGAGATGAGTAGTTGTATTTCCTCATAATGGTGAAGCAAAGCAAAACAACTTCATAATGGACCTAGAATAAATAAGTCTACAAAGAAAACCAAAAACATAAAAGTAGAAGGATATAGATGTATAAAGAAAATAAGACATGCCCATTCACAATATAGATTAATCATCTCACTTAAATTGAGATTAAAACACTGTTAGGCTGAAAAAAATGATTTTTTGAAGAAACAAAAAATACATATATTTTACTAACTTTTTTCTAACGAGAAATTTTTCTTCTTTTTAATAAAATTTTGTGTGCATTTCAATTAAATGGTCACTTTGATATCTGTATTCAGCCTATTTGTAGCTATATCACTGTTTGTGGGCTTACGGGAAATGGAATAACCATAATACAGACATCCATAAATAGTTTTAATTCAATCTTAGAAAAAAAATAACTTAAAGACCGATCTCTGGAAAATAAGGTAGAGTCAAGTATGCTTCCAACTTATACATTAGAAGCTGACTGAAATGACTAAAGAGAAGCAGAATTGAGATGGGATCATGGATTGGCCTCAATTAGTGTTGAAATAAAATCAGTAGAAATGGTGCTAACCATGACTGAGAAAAACATTTGCTAAACACTGTATAGATTGGAAAAAATTCGTGAAGGACACCAAGAATTCATACATTATTCTCCTACCTAAGAGAGTACTATAGTATTGAAAGATATGGAGGAATTTCTTGCAAATCCAACTGACTCCATTAATTTGGAGGAACAGTGGTTACACATACATTGCACAAATTTCATTCCTAAGAATTTACGTGAAGTAAGTCCTATATCACTCAAAGAATGTATGAAAGCCTATAGTTCTAAAATGAGGAGCAAAATAGCACATAAATAGGAAAAAATATTGCATTCAAGGTTTTCAGGTGAGCACTGAGACATTTAGATATAGAAATGTTTAATTGTCATAATGATATGGTTAAAAAAAGAAGCAAGGAACACTCTCAAATTCATTCTATGAGGCCATCATTACCCTGATACCAAAACCAGACAAAGACACTACAAAAATAGGAAATTAAAGGCCAATATCTCTGATTAATATAAATGTAAAAATCCTCAACAAAATATTAGCAAACCAAATTCAACAGTAGATAAAAAGGATCATACACCATGATCAAGTGGGATTTATTCCAAGGATGCAACAAGGATGGTTCAATATCCACAAATCAATCAATGTGATACACCATATTAACAAAAGGAAGAATAAAAATCACATGATCATCTCAATAAAAGCAGAAAAATCATTTGACAAAATTCAACATCCACTTATAATAAAAACTCTCATAAAAGTTGGTATATTAGGAACATATCTCAACATAATAAATGCCATGTAAGACAAATTCACAGCTAACATCATACACAATTTTGAAAAGCTGAAAGTTTCTCCCCTAAAATCAGGAACAAGATAGGGATGCCTACTCTCTCCATTTGTATTAACACAGCATTGAATAGAATATTAGCCATAGTAATCAGACAAGAAAAAGAAACAAAAGGCATCCAAGTTGGAAGGGAAATAGCAAAACTGTCACTGTTTTTCATTTTTAAAATGAGAGAAATAAAGTGCCCTTGTATGCTGATAGAAATGCACAAAGTAAAATGGAGAAATGCAGGTACAAAGGTATAACTGCAAGAGCAAAGTCCTCAAGAAGGTGAAAAATGATAGACTTCAGCAACCCAAATCACTTTTGAACAATGAATTTTGACTGTATGCCACCTCTGGACTAAAGGAAAAAAGAAAACTATAAACAAATATTGAACTCTAAATACTAGGGGTTTTTTTTGTTTTTGATTTTGAGTCCTGTGAGTTAGCAGGTTTGAGATAGTTTTCTGTGTATTTAAGGTTACTAATAATTAAGTATACTGAGATGTTTATTTCAGTATAAAGAAAATGGAAATTTACAAAAAGACTAAATGTTGTTTGTAAATTATTTAGGGAGGGCAACAATGGAATATTACTCAGCCATAAAAAGAAATGAAACTGAGTTATTTGTAGTGAGGTGGATGGGCCTGGAGTCTGTCATACATAGTGAAGTACGTCAGAAGGAGAAAAACAAATGCCGTATGCTAACACATATATATGGAATCTAAGAAAAAAATGTCATGAAGAGACTAGGGGTAGGACAGGAATAAAACACAGACCTACTAGGGCATGGACTTGAGGATATGGGGAGGGGGAAGGGTAAGCTGTGACGAAGTGAGAGAGTGGCATGGACTTATATACACTACCAAACGTAGGGTGGCTATCTAGTGGGAAGCAGCCGCATGGCACAGGGAGATCAGCTAGGTGGTTTGTGACCACCTAGAGGGGTGGGATAGGGAGGGTGGGAGGGAGGGAGACGCAAGAGAGAAGAGATATGGGAACATATGTATATGTATAACTGATTCACTTTGTTGTAAAGCAGAAACTAACACACCATTGTGAAGCAACTGTACTTCAATAAAGATGTTTAAAAAAAAAGAAACTCATCATTAGATCTCAAAAAAAAAAAAAAGTTCTTCCTTATAATAAAATGTCAACCAATGTCAAAGATATTGATTACCAGCATCCCTAATTCCACTCGATGAAATTAGAAAAATACCATTTTTAAACCATCATAGTAATAACTGATTCATACGAGAATCATTAACGATGCTAAATCTAGTGAGGAATGTTTGATTTGAAACAGCATTTTGCATAGTCTCAAGTACCTTCTTATGATTCTTTATTGATTAAAAAGTGAAAAATAGTAATGTTATAATGGAAAGAATGGCAGACACCATGTTAACCAAGTGATCAAAGTTATTATCATCAGTCATGGGACAATCCAAAAATCATGTTTCCCAAGATGATGCACTAAGAAGCATAAAACACCATCTTTGTATTTCTACTAGAATGCCTGAGTTTTTTCAGTTCATAAGGATACATCACACAAACCAAAATTGAGTGACTTTTTACAAAAAAAAAAAAAGAAAAAGTAAAACCTGGTTTGTCCTTTTCCAAGTTTCAAATTCATCATGGACAAAGAAAGAGTACTCCAGATTAAAAGAGACTGAAGGCTATGACCACTAAATTTAATATGTTCTACTGGATTGGATCCTGACCCAATTTTGGTATTCCTATAAAGAAAAGACTGTTAGTAATACTGAGTTTTGGTACATTACATCGTAGCATTCTCTCAATGTTACTTTTCTTATTTTAAGAAACAATTTCACTGTGTTTAGCTCTAAGGAAATATACACTGAACTATGAAGTGGGAATGGAGTATCATGTTTTAACTTACTTTCAAATGGTAGAGAGAGAACCTAAATGTTAAAAACGTTAGACATAATAATGTGAACCTCATATAGATCAAAACACTAAAAATCCAAAAATAAAGCAGAACAAAAAACTTTTTTAGGACAATTGGGGACATGCCAACACTGACTGGATATTTAATGGCATTAAAGGATTATTCTTATTTTCTTAGGAATTTGGTATTACTTAAGAAAAAAGAAATCTTATCTTTTAGCAATAAACACTGAAGTAGAGTTAAATAATACCAGGCCTTTGCTTCCAATGTTCCACGGATTTACTGGGTGGGGTATCAATGAAATAAGATTGGCCATTGCACAATAATTGTTTAAACTGGTGATAGTTACATGGGAGATTATTTTGCTTTACTCACTACTTGTGTATATATCTTAATTTTCCATGGTAAAAGTTTTAGACATTTTAAGAAGTTTGTTGTTAATTCATAAAAGAATATCCTTACCAGGAAAAAGCATTTGTAAAACATCAAATAGTATACCAAATACAGATTTTATGGAGAATCCATTTTAATGTAATAGTTAATGTATATGTTGAGAAAAGTGACAGTGGAAGTAGTCTGCTTTAGAAACCCTTCCTTTGCCTCACATGCTTAAATTTTCCCCTTTCCTCTCCTAAGCTTTTAAAATTTCACAAGTTGAAGAAAATAATTTTTTCCCATTTTCTGACTGTGAAATAACTCCTGTGTTTAGCTTTGCTGCACTTAGCTGAATATTCATGAAGTAGCATGGGGAGGGGAGAGTGCTAAGAATGTGGCATTCAGTGGGTAAAACTTGATTTTAAACAAACCACTGAATCACTGTTGACAGTGTGGCTGTTTACCCCTATGAATGAGGGTCCATGGTCTAGATGATTTATAAGGGACAAATTACATCAAAACCGTGAGAGAACTAAGAATGATTTATGATTCCTCAAAAATCACAAGATAGGATTCTCTCAAAATCCATCTCAGTAATTTTTTAAAACTGCACCTAGGGATTTTTTTTTTCACGTTTGCAATCCCAGATTGAATTTAAAATGACAAGATTTCTTTAGTACTTAAATTAAGGTATGCATGGTGATAGCTTCCAAGCTTGCCTAAGTGGTTATTCAGTCATATCATATAACACACTGCACTATCCCGAGTATTTTCATGCTTTAGACTGTTCTCACATTGCCTCTCTCTCTCCTTACATACACATCATATACTCTCAAACCCAAATCTTCAAATGTTCTCATATTGTATGATTAAAATGTTATTGCGAATTCAAGATAGAGGAATTAAAAAAAAACAAACATAAAGCTGCCAATGCAGTAGATTTCTCTGAAAGTGCCACAATCTAGTGTCTGTCTGTGTTATTCAATGGAACGCAGTTGCACGTTGAGAAAATGTTACTGCTTTATTACTGTAAGGCACCAGAATCCTGAAATATGCTCAAGACCGGTTAATGTATTCAGTGGTAAATCACTGACATTCAAACAAAGATACAAGTGCTTATTTTTCTGTACTCCAAACTGGATAACTGTATTTGATATACTCTTAAACTGGAAACTTCTTTTGTGTCATTTTCAACTCTACTCTTTTTTTTTTTTTTTTTTTTTTTTTTTTTTTTTTTTTTTTGTGGTATGCGGGCCTCCCTCCGTTGCGGCCTCTCCCGTTGCGGAGCACACCAGCCGCTCCGCGGCATGTGGGATCCTCCCAGACCGGGGCACGAACCCGGTTCCCCTGCATCGGCAGGCGGACGCGCAACCACTGCGCCACCAGGGAAGCCCTCAACTCTACTCTTGATTGATCATTTTTCCCTCCCATCCATCCAACACCCATACTATTGATTCCACTCTTCCTTAGAGCCACATGATCTTAAGACAGAAACACAAATCTCAATTGTTCCAACAAAATTCTCCTCTGAGAACACAGGAGTTAAATAATTTTCAATTAATACAAATATTATTTTCCCTACTTACCTGAAGTAAGGAAATTAATGGACAAACCTCTATTTAAGGCCAGTAAAATTATGAAATAAATCAAAAGCCTAACATCTTAGAGTATTCTGGGCAGTGAAAGAATAGGCAATGATGCATGTCTTGAATGATGGAAACATTACAGAGCTGTGCATAAAATCCACTGACATTCAAATAGCATTTAAGAATTTACTTATTAATTATGGATAAAATATTTTACCCTAGAATTCAAAACACAGTAGAAGCTCATCATAAAGTCTGTGATTAGCACAACATATTATGGTGTGAGCAGAAATTCTAAAACCAGAAAAATTACGTAAGAAAAGCATACACATGGACATAAATATAATAATGTAATATTGTCATCCTTTAATATAAATATAAGTGCTATCCATTACCAAGTGTTGTAAAATAGTTCCATTCCATTTTCTAAATTTGTCCACTGAGTATATTAAACATCAACTAGAACTTTAGTTATTGCCATTAAAGGAGGTTGTCAATAAGTTTTATAAAATAAAAGTAAATTATACTTAGTATAATAAGTAGGACAATTATATATTATATAGAAAATTATATGCAAGAAGATTAAAATAAAATAATTATTTATTTAGAAGTTTGGGGGTTTTTTTCCCAAAATATTAGGAACTCAAGTTTATTGAAGAATCTGATTATTTCTAGGGCTGCTTCATCTGAGTTACTAATTTTACTTAATGTTTCCATTTAATTAATTTAGATTAAAGAGGGTATAATAAGCTGAGAATGTATAATCACACATACTGATACCTGACTTAGAATTATACGATCATATTGAACCAGATAATTATTCTCACAATAATTGAATATAATTTGATTAATTATGTATTCTCTGAAATTATACACTCTTATACCTCAAAGGGTATTGAGAAAGTTTACCAAGGCATTTCCTGTGACAAGTGAATGCCAGAAACTAAGTAAAACTGTTTACTCTAAAGGAGCAAAACAAAACAAAGCATTCCAAATCTCTCTATCTAACAAGTAAAGAGCTTCTTGAGCACAATTCTACCCAACAGTTTGTACTTTCTTTGCTGACTGTTGTATTGACTTGCTGCAGGTGGCTATTGCTAAGCTGCCTTTTGGGACATTTTCTGAAATACACTATGTAGAAACTCTGCCATCCTAAAATAAGACTATACAAAGTGTCTCCTTGAATTGTGGCTGACTACCAACAGATGAGACTTTTCTTTGTGTGATTACTTCAGGGGCACCAAAACTGACTTCCACAAATTCAAAAGGTATAAAGAAAATTACGGAAGCAAGTCTAGCTATGTGAGTTAGAAGCTTCTATTCCCTTCAGAATATGGATTTTTATGTTTCTCACTTTAGGGGGATACAAAGATAATCCTTAAGTGGAGTTTGACTTGAATGATAAAGGATTCTTTATAGAACATACAATCGTTACATTACATATGTACTCTTATTTCCTATATACAAATGATCTATCTCTTTTCCTTTATTTTCACATTTGCTACTGCATCTTATTTTTGACTTTGGAAGAAGTACACTTTGGAGACTGAATTATCCTGGTAACATTTTTGTAATCACTGTACTTCTGTAGTAGATGTAGGAGTCTACGTTGTGTTTAGTTGCTGTGACTAATTTTCAGTAGATATGAGAAATACAGTGAATAATAAATATTTTAACCTATTATTGAATACAATTCTTAAAAAATAATGTATTATTAAATATTAAGTATAAATAAAAGGCAAAATATATAGCAACACAAAATATACCAAAATGTATATACATATAAACCTCAGATGTTATAAATATTTAGTCTAACCTCAGTTACATAAATTCTTTACAAATTAATTTCCTTTTCTACTCTATCATTTCTTTTCCACCCTATCATTTCTTTTCCCTTTTCCTTTCCTTTCCTTTTCCTTCCTATATCCTTACTCTCCTTTTATTTCCGTTCTCTTTTTCTTATACTGGCTCAGTAGCCCAATGAAACAAGGATTAGATCTGAGCTCCATGAAGCTTGATACTTCATTTAAATCTGCATCAAAGCATGTGACTGTGAGATGTTAAAAATTTAAGGATGTTTCACATGTTTCCTAGTTACATTTTTTTTGAATTTTATTTTTTATACAGCAGGTTCTCATTAGTTATCTATTTTATACATACTAGTGTATATATGTCAATCACAATCTCCAATTCAACCCCCACTCACTTTCCCCCCTTGGTGTCCATACATTTGTTCTCTACATCTGTGTCTCTATTTCTGCCTTGCAAACTAGTTCATCTATACCATTTTTCTAGATTCCACATATATTTGTTTTTCTCTTTCTGACTTACTTCACTCTGTATGACAGTCTCTAGATCCATCCACGTCTCTAAAAATGACCCAATTTTGTTCCTTTTTAAGGCTGAGTAATATTCCATTGTATACATGTACCACATCTTCTTTATCCATTCATCTGTTGATGGGCATTTAGGTCGCTTCCATGTTCTGGCTATTGTAAATAGTGTTGCAATGAACATTGGGGTGCATGTGTCTTTTTCAATTATGGTCTTCTCTGGGTATATGCCTAGTAGTGGGATTGCTGGGTCACATGGTAGTTCTATTTTTAGTTTTTTAAGGAACCTCCATACTGTTCTCCATTGTGGCTGTATCAATTTACATTCCCACCAACAGTGCAAGAGGGTTCCCTTATCTTCACACTCTCTCCAGCATTTGTGTTTGTAGATTTTCTGATGATGCCCATTCTAACCGGTGTGAGGTGGTACCTCATTGAAGTTTTGATTTGCATTTCTCGAATAATTAGCGATGTTGAGTAGCTTTTCATGTGCCTCTTGGCCATCTGTATGTCTTCTTTGGAGAGATGTCTATTTAGGTCTTCTGCCCAATTTTTGATTGGGTTGTTTGTTTTTTTAATATTGAGTTAATAGCTCATTGAGTTAATAGCTCATGAGAGCTATTTATATATTTTGGAAATTCATCCTTTGTCCACTGATCCATTTGCAAATATTTTCTCCCATTCTGAGGGTTGTCTTTTCATCTTGCTTATAGTTTCCGTTTGCTTGGCAAAACCTTTTAAGTTTCGTTAGGTCCCGTTTATTTTTGTTTTTAGTTCCATTACCCTAGGAGGTGGGTCAAAAAGATCTTGCTGTGATTTACGTCAAAGAGTGTTCTTCCTATGTTTTCCTCTAAGAGTTTTATAGTGTCCAGTCTTACCTTTAGGTCTTTGATCCATTTTGAGTTTATTTTTGTGTATGGTGTTAGGGAGTGTCCTAATTTCTTTCTTTTACATGTAGCTGTCCAGTTTTCTCAGCACCACTTATTAAAGAGACTGTCTTTTCTCCATTGTATAGCCTTGCCTCCTTTGTCATATATTAGTTGACCATTGGTGCATGTGATTATCTCTGGGCTGTCTATCCTGTTCCATTGATCTATATTTTGTTTTTGTGCCAGTACCATATTGTCTTGATTACTGTAGCTTTGTAGTATAGTCTGAAGTCAGGGAGTCCCATTCCTCCAGCTCCATTTTGTTCCCTCAAGACTGCCTTGGCTATTCGGGGTCTTTTGTGTCTCCATAGAAATTTTAAGATTTTTTGTTCTAGTTCTGTAGAAAATGCCATTGGTAATTTGATAAGGATTGCATTGAATCTGTAGATTGCTTTGGGTAGTATAGTCATTTTCACAATATTGATTCTTCCAATCCAAGAACGTGGTATATCTCTCCATCTGTGTCATCTTTTATTTCTTTCATCAGTGTCTTATAGTTTTCTGCACACAGGTCTTTTACCTCTTTAGGCAGCTTTATTCCTAGGTATTTTATTCTTTTTCTTGCAGTGGTGAATGGGAGTGTTTTGTTAATTTCTCTTTCTGATCTTTCATTGTTAGTGTATAGGAATGCAAGAGATTTCTGTGCATTAATTTTGTATCCTGCTACTTTACCGAATTCATTGATTAGGCCCAGTAGTTTTCTGGTAGCATCTTTAGGATTCTCTATGTACAGTATCATGTCATCTGCAAACAGTGACAGTTTTATTTCTTCTTTTCCAATTTGAATCCCTTTTATTTTTTTTCTTCTCACATTGCCATGGCAAAAATTTCCAAAACTACGTTGAATAATAGTGGCGAGAGTGGACATCCTTGCCTTGTTCCTGACCTTAGAGGAAATGCTTTCAGTTTTTCACCATTGAGAATGATGTTTTCTGTGGGTTTGTCATATGTGGCCTTTATTATGTTGAGGCAGGTTCCCTCCATGCCCATTTTCTGGAGAGTTTTTATCATAAATGGGTGTTGAATTCTGTCAAAAGCTTTTTCTGCATCTATTGAGATGATCATATGGTTTTTATTCTTCAATTTGTTAATATGGTGTATCACATTTATTGATTTGTGTATATTGAAGAATCCTTACATCCCTGGGATAAATTCCACTTGATCATGGTGTATGTTCCTTTTAATGCGTTGTTGGATTCTGTTTGCTTATATTTGTTGAGGATTTTTCAATCTATATTCATCAGTGATATTGGTCTATAATTTTCTTTTTTGGTGATATCTTTGTCTGGTTTTGGTATCAAGGTGATTATGGCCTCATAGAATGAGTTTGGAGTGTTCCTTCCTCTGCAATTTTTTGGAAGAGTTTGAAAAGGATGGGTGTTAGCTCTTCTCTAAATGTTTGGTAGAATTCATCTGTGAAGCCATCTGGTCCTGGACTTTTGTTTGTTGGAAGATTTTTAATCACAGTTTCAATTTCATTACTTGCGATTGGTCTGTTCATATTTTCTGTTTCTTCCTGGTTCAGTCTTGGAACTTTATACCTTTCAAATAGTTTGTCCATTTCTTCCAGTTGTCCATTTTATTGGCACAGAGTTGCTTGTACTAGTCTCTTAATGATGCTTTGTATTTCTGCAGTGTCCGTTGTCATTTCTCCTTTTACATTTTAAATTTCATTGATTGGAGTCCTCTTCTTCTTTTTCTTGATGAGTCTGGCTAAAGGTTTACCAGTTCTGTTTATCTTCGCAAAGAACCAACTTTTAGTTTTATTAATCTTTGCTATTGTTTTCTTCATTTTTATTTCATTTATTTTTGCTCTGATCTTTATGATTTCTTTCCTTCTACTAACTTTGGGTTTTGTTTGTTCTCCTTCCTCATAGCGTTGTGGTCAAAAAAGATGCTTGATATGATTTTAATTTTCTTACATTTACCAAGGCTTGATTTGTGACCCAAGATGTGAACTATCCTGGAGAATGTTCCATGTACACTTAAGAAGAAGGTGTAATCCACTGTTTCTGGAGGGAATGTCTAATAAATAACAATTAAATCTATCTGGTCTCTTGTGTCATTTAAAGCTCGTATTTCCTTATTAATTTTCTGTCTGGATGATCTGTCCACTGGTGTAAGTGAGGTGTTAACGTCCCCTGCTATTATTGTGTTACTGTCTGTTTCTGCTTTCATGGTTGTTAGCATTTGCCTTATGTATTGACGTGCTCCTATGTTGGGGTCATAAACATTTATAATTGTCATACCTTCTTCTTGGATTGATCCTTTGATCATTATGTAGTTTCCCTCCTTATCTCTTGTAACAGTCTTTATTTTAAAGTCTATTTTATCTGATATGAGTATTGCTACTCCAGATTTCTTTTGATATCCATTTGCATGGAGTAACCTTTTTCATCCCCTCACTTTCAGTGTGTATGTGTCCCTAGGTCTGAAGTAGGTCTCTTGTAGACAGCAGATATATGGGTATTGTTTTTGCATCCATTCAGCAAGCCTGTGTCTTTTGGTTGGAGCATTTAAACCATGCATGTTTAAGGTAATTATTGATATGTTATGTTCCTATTACCATTTTCTTAATTGTTATGGGTTTGTTTTTGTAGGACCTTTTCTTCTCTTGTGTTTCCCACTTAGAGAAGTTCCTTTAGCATTTGTTGTAGAGCTGATTTGGTGGTGCTGAATTCTCTTAGCTTTTGTTTGTCTGTAAAGCTTCTGATTTTTCCATTGAATCTGAATGAGATCCTTGCCAGGTAGAGTAATCTTGGTTGTAGGTTTTTCCCTTTCATCACTTTAAATATATCATGCCACATGCTCTGGTTTGTAGAATTTCTGCTGAGAAATCAGCCATTAAACTTATGGGAGTTCCCTTGTATATTATTTGTCATTTTTCCCTTGTTGCTTTTTATAATTTTCCTTTGTCTTTAATTTTTGTCAATTTGATTACTATGTGTCTCACCATGTTTCTCCTTGGGTTTATCCTACATGGGACTCTGCACCTCCTGGACTTGGATGGCTATTTCCTTTTCCATGTTAGGGAAGTTTTCAACTATAATCTCTTCAAATATTTTCTCAGGTCCTTTCTCTCTCTCTTCTTCGGGGGCCCCTATAATGTGAATGTTGTTGTGTTTAATGTTGTCCCAGAGGTCTCTTAGGCTGTCTTCATTTCTTTTCATTCTTTTTTCTTTATTCTGTTT
>NC_041218.1:25937585-25978873 GCF_002837175.3 Physeter macrocephalus
TGCCTACTTTCTGCAGGGTTTTTATCATAAATGGGTGTTGAATTTTGTCAAAAGCTTTCTCTGCATCTATTGAGATGATCATATGGTTTTTCTCCTTCAGTTTGTTGATATGGTGTATCACGTTGATAGATTTGCATATATTGAAGAATCCTTGCATTCCTGGAATGAACCCCACTTGATCATGGTGTATGATCCTTTTAATGTACTGTTGGATTCTGTTTGCTAGTATTTTGTTGAGGATTTTTCAATCTATATTCATCAGTGATATTGGTCTATAATTTTCTTTTTTGGTGATATCTTTGTCTGGTTTTGGTATCAAGGTGATTATGGCCTCATAGAATGAGTTTGGAGTGTTCCTTCCTCTGCAATTTTTTGGAAGAGTTTGAAAAGGATGGGTGTTAGCTCTTCTCTAAATGTTTGGTAGAATTCATCTGTGAAGCCATCTGGTCCTGGACTTTTGTTTGTTGGAAGATTTTTAATCACAGTTTCAATTTCATTACTTGCGATTGGTCTGTTCATATTTTCTGTTTCTTCCTGGTTCAGTCTTGGAACTTTATACCTTTCAAATAGTTTGTCCATTTCTTCCAGTTGTCCATTTTATTGGCACAGAGTTGCTTGTACTAGTCTCTTAATGATGCTTTGTATTTCTGCAGTGTCCGTTGTCATTTCTCCTTTTACATTTTAAATTTCATTGATTGGAGTCCTCTTCTTCTTTTTCTTGATGAGTCTGGCTAAAGGTTTACCAGTTCTGTTTATCTTCGCAAAGAACCAACTTTTAGTTTTATTAATCTTTGCTATTGTTTTCTTCATTTTTATTTCATTTATTTTTGCTCTGATCTTTATGATTTCTTTCCTTCTACTAACTTTGGGTTTTGTTTGTTCTCCTTCCTCTACTTCTTTAGGTGTAAGGTCAGATTGTTTATTTGATATTTTTCTTCTTTCTTGAGGTAGGCTTGTATTGCTATAAAGTTCCCTCTTAGAAGAGCTTTGGCTGCATCCCATAACTTTTAGATCGTAGTGTTTTCATTGTAATTTGTCTCTAGGTATTTTTTGATTTCCTCTTTGATTTCTTCAGTGTTAACGTCCCCTGCTATTATTGTGTTACTGTCTGTTTCTGCTTTCATGGTTGTTAGCATTTGCCTTATGTATTGACGTGCTCCTATGTTGGGGTCATAAACATTTATAATTGTCATACCTTCTTCTTGGATTGATCCTTTGATCATTATGTAGTTTCCCTCCTTATCTCTTGTAACAGTCTTTATTTTAAAGTCTATTTTATCTGATATGAGTATTGCTACTCCAGATTTCTTTTGATATCCATTTGCATGGAGTAACCTTTTTCATCCCCTCACTTTCAGTGTGTATGTGTCCCTAGGTCTGAAGTAGGTCTCTTGTAGACAGCAGATATATGGGTATTGTTTTTGCATCCATTCAGCAAGCCTGTGTCTTTTGGTTGGAGCATTTAAACCATGCATGTTTAAGGTAATTATTGATATGTTATGTTCCTATTACCATTTTCTTAATTGTTATGGGTTTGTTTTTGTAGGACCTTTTCTTCTCTTGTGTTTCCCACTTAGAGAAGTTCCTTTAGCATTTGTTGTAGAGCTGATTTGGTGGTGCTGAATTCTCTTAGCTTTTGTTTGTCTGTAAAGCTTCTGATTTTTCCATTGAATCTGAATGAGATCCTTGCCAGGTAGAGTAATCTTGGTTGTAGGTTTTTCCCTTTCATCACTTTAAATATATCATGCCACATGCTCTGGTTTGTAGAATTTCTGCTGAGAAATCAGCCATTAAACTTATGGGAGTTCCCTTGTATATTATTTGTCATTTTTCCCTTGTTGCTTTTTATAATTTTCCTTTGTCTTTAATTTTTGTCAATTTGATTACTATGTGTCTCACCATGTTTCTCCTTGGGTTTATCCTACATGGGACTCTGCACCTCCTGGACTTGGATGGCTATTTCCTTTTCCATGTTAGGGAAGTTTTCAACTATAATCTCTTCAAATATTTTCTCAGGTCCTTTCTCTCTCTCTTCTTCGGGGGCCCCTATAATGTGAATGTTGTTGTGTTTAATGTTGTCCCAGAGGTCTCTTAGGCTGTCTTCATTTCTTTTCATTCTTTTTTCTTTATTCTGTTTCGCAGCAGTGAATTCCACCATTCTGTCTTCCAGGTCACTTATCTGTTCTTCTGCTTCAGTTGTTCTGCTATTGGTTCCTTCTAGTGTACTTTTCATTTCAGTTATTGTATGGTTCATCTCTGTTTGTTTGTTCTTTAACTCTTCTAGGTGTTTGTTCTTTAATTCTCACATGCTCTGGTTTGTAGAATTTCTGCTGAGAAATCAGCCATTAAACTTATGGGAGTTCCCTTGTATATTATTTGTCATTTTTCCCTTGTTGCTTTTTATAATTTTCCTTTGTCTTTAATTTTTGTCAATTTGATTACTATGTGTCTCACCATGTTTCTCCTTGGGTTTATCCTACATGGGACTCTGCACCTCCTGGACTTGGATGGCTATTTCCTTTTCCATGTTAGGGAAGTTTTCAACTATAATCTCTTCAAATATTTTCTCAGGTCCTTTCTCTCTCTCTTCTTCGGGGGCCCCTATAATGTGAATGTTGTTGTGTTTAATGTTGTCCCAGAGGTCTCTTAGGCTGTCTTCATTTCTTTTCATTCTTTTTTCTTTATTCTGTTTATTCTTCTTCTGGAAGGTTGTCTATCTCCACTTCATTTAGTTCTTTTTCTGGGGGTTTATCTTGTTTCTTCATCTGGTACATAGTCCTCTGCCTTTTCATTTTGTCTATCTTTCTGTGAATGTGGTTTTCATTCCACAAGCTGTAGGATTGTAGTTCTTCCTGCTTCTCCTGTCTGCTCTCTGGTGGATGAGGTTATCTAAGAGGCTTGTGAAAGCTTCCGGATGGGAGGGACTGGTGGTGGGTAGAGCTAGGTGTTGCTCTGGTGGGCAGAGCTCAGTAAAATTTTAATCTGCTTGCCTGCTGATGGGTGTGGTGGGTTCCCTCCCTGTTGTTTTTTTGGCCTGAGGCGACCCAGCACTGGAGTCTACCCAGTTCTCTGGTGGGGCTAATGGCGGACTCTGGGAGGGCTCACACCAAGGAGTACTTCCCAGAACTTCTGCCACCAGTGTCTTTGTCCCCGTGGTGAGCCACTGCCACCACCCACCTCTGTAGGAGACCTTCCAACACTAGCAGGTAGGTCTGGTCCAGTCTCCTATGGGGTAACTGCTCCTTGCCCTGGGTCCTGATGGGCACACTATTTTGTCTGTGCCCTCCAAGAGTGGAGTCTCTGTTTCCCCCAGTCCTGTCGAAGTACTGCAATCAAATCCTGCTAGACTTCAAAGTCTGATTCTCTAGGAATTCCTCCTCCTATTGCCAGACCCCCAGGTTGGGAAGCCTGATGTGGGACTCAGAACCTTCACTCCAGTGGGTGGACTTCTGTGGTATAATTGTTCTCCAGTTTGTGAGTCATCCACCCAGCAGTTCTGGGATTTGATTTTATTGTGATTGCACCCCTCCTACCATCCCACTGCGGCTTCTCTTTTGTCTTTGGACTCGGGGTATCTTTTTTGGTGAGTTCCAGTGTCTTCCTGTTGATGACTGTTCATCAGTCAGTTGTGATTCTGGTGCTCTTGCAAGAGGGAGTGAGCACAAGTCCATCTACTCCTCCATCTTGAGCCAATCTCCTCTAGTTACTTTCTTTAGTAATCTACATACTTTGTGTGTGTGTGTGTGTGTGTGTGTGTGTGTGTTTAATTATGTATGCATGTAAGCAGAAGGAATATTAAACATATTTAATGCAGGAAGACTATTTACAAGCAGTATATAAATATTTTAATAGTTACATCATCTTAAAGCTATAAAAATACCCTTATTTTAAGGAGAATTCTGACAATTTGCTCCTACTTTCTACTAATCTCAATAAATTAATATTTCTCCAATTAAAAAGAATATATTCAAGAAAACATGCTTCTAATGAACACAGATCTTTTTCTTTTTTTGTAGTGGATGTCTTACCTTTATGCCACTTTAAAATTCAGACTTTCTGCTGTGATAGATGTTTTAAAATAAATACATAAATGACATTTGTTTTAATCATTTCTATACTTCATCACTGGGGTGAGGCTAAAGGAAATTCAACTCAAATTTGAAAATAATCTTCAGTTTTGATTAAAAAATATGAAAATGGTTACACATGAAAATGAAAGAAAAATATAAGGGCATTTTAAATTAAATATGTATTGAAGCATGTTATTTTCATCATTTGAAAATTTAAGTTTGATCAAACCAGTGTTCACATTTCAAAACCAATTTGAATATCTACTGTCATCTACATGGGAGTTTAAATTCTTTGGAAACAGAAAATTTAGGTATCTTAAGAGAGAATATAAGAAAAGGATAAATATGGTGCATAGATCTTAGTATTATTAGATAAAACATTTATTAACAATATATTACATTATAAAATTATTGCTTTATAATAAAAAATGAAAGGCATGAATAAATTAAACATCAAACATCTTTATACACCTAATAACTTATCTTCAGTACATATAAGGCATGAGCTGTAATAAATATAAAGTAAATCAGACATTTCACATCATAATCGAAGAATTTAAAATATATAGCTAAAATATAAATAAAAAAACAAAGAGATTTGAATAACTCAATAAAGCAAGTTCCTTTAGAAGTATTAAAAGATAAATATATACTAGGTCACAAAGAAAATCTCCATGAACATTTGACATTTATGTTGGCCCTATTTTGTCCAAAAGAGTTAAGACTAGAAAATTTATTTGAGTGCTATTTCAAAAGCTACCACTTAGAACATTAAGCAAAAGAAAGAAAGAGAGAAGAATACTGTTTCAGATAACTTTTGGGTTGAAAAAAAGGAGAGAGTCCTGAAATTATAAATCACTCACAAATACAAAATAAAGGGTTACGATATGAATCTGAAGGGGTTGTAGTGAATTAAAGAGAGGGACAGGGCTTCCCTGGTGGTGCAGTGGTTGCGCGTCCGCCTGCTGATGCAGGGGAACCTGGTTCGCGCCCCGGTATGGGAGGATCAGAGGCACAAATGCTCTGACTTTCTCCCAAGAGTTGGAGTTTACAAATCTTAGTCATCTGACTAATCGAACACTGCAGAAATGAAACTGTGCCACCTTGGAATTTTTACTTCCCATCACTTGGAACCTTCTCTGTTGGGGAGGCCAAGCTCCATATGAGAAGACTCACTACCTAAGGCTACCATGATGGTAGAAACCCAAACACGTGAAGAGATCTAAGGGGTAAGATGCCAAATGAAAAGAGAGAGACACTAAGTTGTCAGTTATATGAAGTACAGAAGCTATTTTATTTAAGTGCTGTAAGTTTTTTATTATTTTATTATTTTCATTTTTTTTTTGCAGGCTCTAGAGTGCAGGCTCAGTAGCTGTGGCACACAGGCTTAGTTGCTCCATGGCATGTGGAAATCTTCCTGAACCAGGGCTCGAACCCATGTCCCCTGCATTGGCAGGCAGATTCTTAACTATTGCACCACCAGGGAAGCCCTTACAGAAGCTATTTTAAAAGGTGGCCCTTCAGCTGAGCCCTTACTAAATTTCTGACCAACAAAAACATGACCAGAATAAATGGTAATTTTAAGTCCTTAAGTTTAAAGCAGAGAAAAGCTCAAAGCAAAAATGTTTGCTATACATAAATTTATTAAAAAATAAGAAATATTGGAAATAAATGTGTGACCCATTTCAGAAAAAGATTTAAAAAAACACACTAAAAGAAAACATTTAATAAAAAGAAAGCATTTGAAATAAAAAATAACATTTTAAATATTAAAGTTAATAGACAAAATTTAAAAGGGATTCCTTTAAAAGGCTGATAAAATAGACTAGCTCTTTAAAAAATCTGCAAGAAATGAAAAGATACAACAGCATCAGAAATGGTTCATCTCTATATAGCATTAAACAGCTCTAAGGTAATTTTATTTATCATTCTTTGCAATAATTAAAAAACTATATGTAATAAATGGTTTATATGTTATTTGTTTTAAAAATTAAAATCTAAAAGAAAAATCTGAATAGCCAGAATCCACAGAAGAAATATAAAAGTATTCTTTACAACATAACAAATTCCTAAAAAGATAGGAATGGAAGAAATTAGCAGATACACATACCTACACATAAACATACACACACACACACACACACACACATATACAACTTGATAAAGATAAATTACTGGAATTCTATATTAATTAATTATACTAGAAGCACTGCCCATCAAGTCAACTATGTCAGAGTCTTACTACTGTACCATTATTCAGCACTGCACTAGAAAGTCTAGTTAAGTAATAAGAAATGGAAAAAAAACATGAAGGTATAAATAATGGTGAAGAAGAGAAAAAACAAAAACATGTAATCATTTGCATGATATATATTGCCTATATAAAAAATTCTGAAGTGTTAAATGAAAAAAAAGAAACAAGATAAATAAAGCAAAGTGAGTGAATATAACCTTCAACATGCAGTAGATATCATTTACAACAGAAATGTTCATTAATAATTGTTATAATACTAAGTATAATTTAAATCCTAATTAAAATTGCCAAAACTCACCAGATATTACATAAAATACACCAAATACGAAATGTGTAAGAAATATAAAATCAGGATGGTAATATTCCATATTATAAAGATACTGGTTCTTCTTTAATTTATAAATACAGCATAATCCTATTTATCACAAAATTATCAAATAGGTTCTAAAACTTATAAACTAGAAATAATGTAATGAAAGAAGAGGCAAAAAATTTTCCAAAAGAATATTTAAATTTCCTCTATCAGATAGTAAGACTATAAATCTATAATAATTTAACGAGAGGAAAAGATAAATAATAGTAGAATCAAAATACTTTCTTTTTTTAAGTGACAAAGAAGATGTGAAAGAAGTGTTAAACCTATTCAGAGTGTTCTGATGTTGCCAAAAACAACTTTATTGTATCTTTTGAAGTCTGTATGTCAATCTCTACCCATCAGCTTTGATCAAGCTCCATAGACTACTTTCCAACTGCAATCCTCCAAATATGCTACTATCTGCCCTCTCTCATCCAACCGTATCAAGACGGCTACTTAAAAGGCATTATTGACAAAGGTCAGAAACCCAAATGATAGATGAAACAGTGATGTTTTAGTATATAACTGCTGGCACTAAAATCATGAAGAAGCTGCATCAAAATCATCTTTGGTATCAAAATGGGTTTATCAAAAAGTTCTGCTTTATGGAGAAAAAACACATTACGTGATATCTTGACCAATCTAAAGCAACCATCTTAAAGAGCATTTTTAGTTATAGTCTCATAGGAATGATCTCCAAATGCAAAGTTGGGCAAAGGTTTATAGGTCGTACTGGGTAGTGATTAAAGCCACATGCATATACCAATGGGGATACTGGGATAGAATCAAATAACTTGGAAATATAAATACATGAATTTTATCATTGGAACTTCAACCAAGGAGCTTGAGTACAATTCTGACACAGGTGCCTGCCCCTGAAACAAGACACACAGGCAGGCACACACACACATGGCAGAAGTGGATACACTAAAAGTGTAATTTAATTAATTAATTTGGGAATTTCAGGTTTAAATATAGTTAAAGAAGAATATTTAACACACCTGAAAAACTGTAAGATTCTAATGCAATTTACGCATTACTTTTAAAAAAAAATCTATATTGGAGTATAATTGCTTTACATTGCTGTGTTAGTTGCTGCTGTATTAACAAAGTGAATCAGCTATACGTATACATATATCCCCGTATCCCCTCCCTCTTGTGTCTCCCTCCCAACCTCCCTATCCCACCACTCTAGGTGGTCACAAAGCACGAGCTGATCTCCCTGTGCTATGCGGCTGCTTCCCACTAGCTATCTATTTTACATTTGGTAGTGTGTATATGTCCATGCCACTCTCTCACTTCGTCCCAGCTTACCCTTCCCCCTCCCCGTGTCCTCAATTCCATTCTCTATGTCTGCGTCTTTATTCCTGTCCTGCCCCTAGGTTCTTCATAACCATTCTGTTTTTAGGATTCCATATATATGTGTTAGCATACAGTATTTTTTTTTCTTTTTCTGACTTATTTTACTCTGTATGACAGACTCTAGGTCCATCCACCTCACTACAATAACTCAATTTCGGTTTTTTTTATAGCTGAGTAATATTCCATTGTATATATGTACCACATCTTTATCCATTCATCTGTCGATGGACACTTAGGTTGCTTCCATGTCCTGGCTATTGTAAACAGTGCTGCAATGAACATTGTGGTATATGACACTCACACCCTCTCCAGCATTTATTGTTTGTAGATTTTTTGATGATTGTCATTCTGACCGGTGGGAGGTGATACCTCATTGAAATTTTGATTTGCATTTCTCTAATGACTAGTGATGTTGAGCATCCTTTCATGTACGTATTACTTTTTAAAAAGGATATACATTAGAGTGTATTAAAATTTTATTTACCCATTTTCCCTAAGGCTAGACATTGGAAATGGTGAAGAGTACAGATGTGAAAGTGCCAAAGTTTGAAATAAAATCCTAGTTCTACAACTGACAGTTTCTGTTTCTTTAACTATAAAATCGGTGCAGTAAAAACTACTTCATAGGGCCATGATGAGGATTAAAGGTAACAATTTTTTAAAGGCTTGGCTCAGTGTTTGGCCAAAAGTATATAATAAATGATACTTATAATTATTATTGAATATTACTGTGGACATTTAAAAATTAGACATATAGCTAAAATTATTTAAGTATTTATATATGATTTTAAAGAGCTTTAACATGCATTAAGTTATTTATTTCAGAAAACCACTTTTTGAATTGTTGGTATTATTAGAGCCTGCATATCATATATGGACAATTACATTTAGTGTAGTTGTAACTTGACTAAGATCAGGTGTCTTTTATGTAGTGGAGCTGTCATTCACTTGTAGTGTACTGGTACAAAGCTCTTCTTCTTTCCACTATATGACTTTCAAATATTTAGAAGTCATACAAGAAATCACATATACAAAGGTATCCAAACACTTAAGCATATATAATTTTATTGCAGGCACTCCCTGACATCCTTCTCCATTTTTTATACCCAATATTTATACAATGTTATAAAATGTTATATATCCCATATGATGGAAAGTATACTTTTTTATTCTTGAATGAATGTGACATTATTTATGTGATCTGGATTCAAAACTTCAGGTTTATAACAAAGATATCTGGCATATTTAATCAGTAGCCTAAATGATGTGCTTAACTAGCTCTAAAGCCAAAGAA
The DNA here is from genome assembly GCF_002837175.3 of Physeter macrocephalus. Classification (NCBI taxonomy): domain Eukaryota; kingdom Metazoa; phylum Chordata; class Mammalia; order Artiodactyla; family Physeteridae; genus Physeter; species Physeter macrocephalus. Next base: position 25,946,921 of record NC_041218.1, read on the forward strand.
AGTTCTATTACATTTCATGGGGTGTAGAAAATTACAACTCAGAGTGCCTTTGAAGATCATTTAAAATTGTCCAAGCAAAGTAAACATTAAAAACTATCCTGAGGCTAATCTGCAAAGTTTTCTTGTTTGTATAATATAAATATTTAAAAATAAACAGGATTTATACACTCTTTTAATAATATCATTTATAACAAACATTAACTAGTATTTTAGGAAGCTGAAAGATCTTATTGTTTTTCTAGTTTCATGGGTTCACACATTCAGGTATATAAACAAACAAACAGTCTTTGCGAGAACAGATATAATGATTCTGCTTGTTAAAATCCGGATCGTATTTCATGACCTTATTAGTTTTAGATTAAGAAGAATCATGTAGTATAGCTATTTCCCCTTTACAGACTCCTATATATTCATAATAACCCTATCATTACATGTTTTCTTTCTAACAAGTTTTAATACATATGAAAGCACAGCTTATCTCTCCAAAACTCATAACTTCTATGCCTTAAAATTCTGACACAAACAGCTCCTGATGGGGGTATTCAGTCTCATTCCTCAACTGTGTTGTAAAAGAAAAGAGTATTTGTAGATAAAATTTTGCAGAAAATAGCTTATTTTTGCACATTCTTTTTCTGTGCCCATCTTTTGCCTCAAGATACCCTCATTGGCTCTGTGGATCTAGTATCCTTACATTATCCTTTAGAGTAGGTCTTCTCTTGTGAAGCCTCTTCAACACCTGCAAAATCCAGGCATTGCCTTATCCGTTTATCCTCTCTACTCATGGCAATAAAAACCCAAAGTTGTTGTTACTCCATGCTCTACAGGTGGTAGGAACTATACGCATTTATAAATACAAGAGGAAATTTTAGAGGTATAGAAATATACAAACTAAAATTGGGGGGATTGCATGAATTATTTAAGAAATCGTGTAGCTCAGGGCTGGAGATTAGGATGAATGGAAGATTGCAAAATTGGTCACAAATTCTTCCTATTCATGCATTCATATTCCGTTTACAATGTGATTTGGCCACTCCTTCGAATCCAATTCCTCCACTTCTTGAACTCAGCCTGACTGTGTGATATGCTTTGGCCAATGGGACATCAGCAAATTTGATACAAGCAGAAGCTTGATGCAGAGGCTTGAAGAGCACTCTTTTGAACTTGCCTCTCTTGCTGATGTCTGAACCCTGTGACTGCCACATGAAGAAGGCTGGGTTGACCTACAGGAGAACAAGAAGGCATCTGTAGTAGAACGAAATCATCTCACCTGAGCCAGCTTGCCCCCTAAAGCAACAAGCCTTTCACTACCAGACAAGCAATGGAGACCATCCTAGACCGTCTGACTGCAGACCAGCCAGCCCAGACCTGAAGAATTGCCCTGCTGACCCCCAGGACAGACAGATGTAATGAATGTTTGTTTGTTTGTTGTTTTAATTCTCTAAGTTTTGGGATAGTTTTCAGGCAGTAATAAAAATGTACACAAATATTTGAATTACTTTTCACTATTCTAAACTTAAATTATATGTTTAAAATATCTTCAATGTTTCATAATCATATAACTTGGAATTGACAATTACCTGAGAGGTAATTCCATCTCAATTTTTTATTGTAATTCAGGAAAACAAGTCCTAGGTTAATCAACTGGTCCAAATCACAAGTTTAGTGGGAAAAAAATTCACATATCCTGATTTTTAGTTTGAAACTCTTTCTCCTATCCCACACTGTAAGTCAACATTTAATTTCTATAATCAGTTTTCTTTGTCACTAAGAAGCATGAAGTATAGAGGATACTCATTAAGTCCCTAATTTTCCATTTTCACTCTTGTATCCCAATCTACCACTTATGATTTTCAAGACTATTAACTCTGCAGAAGTACATTTTTTTCTATAGGAATTTAATCATCAAACTTTTCTCATCAGGAAATATCTCCAGCCTTATACAAGTAAATATGCTTTCTGGTGATTAATGGTACACTTGTCCCAAATAACAGATGCTTTTACATTTGTTCTTAAATATTATATATGTGTATCGATCATATACGTAAAGAAACACAGCACATGGAAGTGGTCAGAATAAAATGAAAAAAATGAGATGGAGAGAGAACAGGAAATAAACCCATTCAAATATATTTTTGGTACATTAGTGGTCATATAGTTGACTTTTTCACTGTTATTAAGAGATTGGGCTCATATGTCCATATTAGGCAATTTATGCAATGGCTTCAGTTAAACTCTTCTCAAGAGAGAAAACAGTCTCTTCAAAATGTGTGTGTATGTGTCTCACAATTTCTTCCACTGAAAGTCCATTTCATTCCAGGTTGATGTTCTAATCCTTGATGTACATTTAAAAGCATTTTGATTTAATTCAGGGTGCACAGGGATCTCAAGAGTCAGGAACTCAACTGTTAAACCTCAGGTAACTCATTTGTGAAAAGATGACCATGCTGGATTTTCTGTTGTCAACTCAGCTCCACCATATTTTAAGGCTGGTTATTATGTTTCCCAGAATCCTCTTTATTTTCTAATTTCTTTGCCTAAAAGAAGAGTTTGTGAAGATTTGGAAGGCAGATGAAAAGCAGAAACTATTGTTCTCTAGAAGGGGCTGTAGTTAGACTTATAGGTAGACAAAGATTTACAGCCACTACCTGGCAAGCTTGTGAGAACCACCTCCCAAGTGTTTCAGTGTCAAATCCTCCGACCTGCACTGCAAGCCTCTCTGACCTCTGGCTCTTTCAACTTAATTCTGTACTAAGCTTTGTTTTAATTCACAGTATGTAGAGTGGTTTCTATTTTCCTGACCAAATCTTGACTGATATTGATTTTAGTATGCGGATAGAGGCTGTGTCATAACAAAACACTAAAATATGTGCATTGGATTTTGGCAAGAAAACTTTTTACCAGAGGCTGCAAAAATTATAACCTATATTATGTAGTCATAAAACACCTGGTAAAAGTATGTATCAGACAATGTACCTTATGAACTTGCTGCACTGGGCAAGAAAGTTTTGATGCAGAGGTTTGAAAGCATGAGCTAGCTGCCATGAAAGGCACAACAAAAGGAAGATAAGCACAGAAAAGAACTCACCAGTTTAAGGGGAATGTAGAGGGAATATGAAGTCCAGAAATACCAGTGTTTTTAAATAAAGTGATAGCCCATTAAATCAAAGGTCAGTGACATAGCCTCACGGAATGTGGGAGGGAAATGACTCGTGACGAAGATGGCCCACTGTGGCCTCATGGGGCAGAAGGTGTACTTCTCCTCCGCTTCATTCTAGGTTTGGCTATGTGATGCTTTGCCAATGAGATGTTAGCAGGTGTACCACAGGCAGAGGCTGGTATTGCTTATGCAGTTTGGTTGCTCTTTTGCGCACCTGCCTTTGCCATGAGAAAAATACACTGAGGAGAGACAACACCCCCCATCTTGATTCAAGAATGAAATATTATAGACAGCTTTGGTGTCCCGCAACCCATCAACCTAAAGGAGAGCTGTCCCAGCCAAGTGCAACATGTGAGCTATAAATACATGTTTATTGTTGCATGGTACTGAGACTTCTGTGACTATGTATAAAACAAGAAGCAGCAAAAGCTAATTGATGGAATGGGCCTGACAGGGGAGTATTTTCATAGGAAGAAACTCTTCTAAGAAAAGAAGGAGGAAGGTCAAGATACACATACTTGGTTCTGAGCAAAAAGATTCTCACTGAAGGGATTTGTGACAGATTGGATTGCTGTTCCAATTATTACTCCCCGTAATACATCCAAACTTTTCAGTCCTGGAAATATGTATTATCTCCCCATCTGGATGGAAAATATATACCCACCCCACTGAGTTGGGTTTGGCCAGTTTATCAGAGGCAGGGAGAGATTTTTAAAATGCTTTCCTGGTTTGGTTTTCCCTCCTTTCTTATGATCATCAATTAGAAGCATGTTCCACAGTAACCAATGGACCCAGAATCATAAAGACACACAAAGCAGACCTGAACAAAACTGAAAGCCCGAAGCAAAGTCACTCCACCTGCCTACTGGATCCATGAGCAAGACATTTTTTTAAATTGTTAGTCTCTGAGAGTATGGGTAGTTTGTTATTCAGGAAAAAAATGACTAACAAAGGGAAGGTATGATATTGAGAATGACATGCTGAGGGTTATTTGTATGGCCTGCTATCTTTGGGTTGGGTATTTTAAATACTGAACATCTGATAAAACAACAAACAAGGAAGGTAAGACTGCTCTGTGACCTAGTAAAACTGGGTAAAAGAAATGGAAGGTAGCTCCCTTATTTCAGCAGAGTCATTAATGGAAAATAGATCAGCAGAATATTTCTGGCATCATAATAGTAACTCAGGATTAATTTTAGAGACTGTGTAAAACAACAGCATAGCTCCAGGTCAAGGAGCTTAAGTAAGAAAAGCAGGTTATGCAGCATCATGACCAAAGACTGTGTGGCCATCACAGAGGGAAGCAAGGAAGGAAGCTTCTAGGTAGGCAAGAGGACATCATTTGTAAGCACAAGTGAGATGACCTCATTGCCACCAAAAGCCTGGAAGGGAGAGCTAAGGAGAGTTAATGATTTGATGTTCCTACAGTTAGATAATCAAGACCAATTCATATACTCTCGACTTGGAGAATTCTAGGACAATATGAGTTCTATTCATTTTATTTTAAAAATACACCTATAATTTACACTAAAATTTTTCACTTTTTATGACTTGAAGGAAACAGGCAGTTTGTTTGGATGACTTAATCCACTAAAAACAAAACAAAACAAAAACTAATTTTAAGTGTCAGTTAAGTCACAGACATAGAAAATCCTTTAGAGAAGGTTTTCCAAATGATTTACTTAATTTTTCAAACACAAAAATATTTCCACTTTTCAAAAATACATCACTTGAGTATAGATGAGTGTGAATAGGTTGAGAAATGTAGACTGAGAAACACATTGTAATTAATTTCGTTTCCAAACTTTTAAAAAAATAGCACAAGCAATTTCACATAAATATAACAACATGGGGCTTCCCTGATGGCGCAGTGGTTGAGAGTCCACCTGCCGATGCAGGGGACACGGGTTTGTGCCCCGGTCCGGGAAGATCCCACATGCCGCGGAGCGGCTAGGCCTGTGAGCCGTGGCGGCTGAGCCTGCGCGTCTGGAGCCTGTGCTCCGCAACGGGAGAGGCCACAACAGTGAGAGGCCCGCGTACCGCAAAAAATAATAATAATAATAATTATATATATATATATATAACAACATGAAATGAGAAAGTCAGAAAACTGTAACTGGTCTTAGTATCAGCAATCCTGTTAAAAGACTCAAGCATTGCTTATCTAAAGAACCACTGAGAAGTGAATGTTAGTTTTTTTTTTAATCAGATTTTTTTTTTTGCTGTAATTCATATACTATTTTATACAAACATTTTAAGTGCACAATTCAATATTTTTAAGAAAATTTATAGGTTCAACAATTGCCTCAATATATTGATAGCTGTAGACGCATTCCACCACTCAAAAAGTTCCTTTGTACTCATTTGTAGTCAATCTCCATTCCTACCTCAACTTTAGGCAACCACTAATCTATGGATCCACCTTTTCTAAATATTTTATACAAATGGAACCATAAAGTACATAGTCTTTTGTGCCTGGCTTCTTTCATTTAGCATAAAATTTTTGAGGTTCATTCATGTTGTAATATTTATCAATAATGTGTTCTTTTTATTACAGAATTGTATAGATATACCACATTTTATCTAGTCACCAGTTGATAGATTTTTTGGATTTTTCCAGTTTTCAGCTCTTCTGAATAATGCTGGTATGAATGCTTGCATAGGAGACTTTGTGTAAACAAATGTTTTGATTTCTTGTGGACTTAAGAATGGAATTACATTTATACTTAACTTTTTAAGAAGCTGCTACAGTCTTTTTCAAAGCAGCTGTACCATTTTACATTCCCACCAGGAGTGTATAAAGGTTCAATTTTCTCTACATGTTGCCAACACTTTTATGGTAAAAAAGCCATCATCCGGCTTTTTTACAATAACTTCTTTATGTTAACAGTGGAGGTCTGGTCAAATGAGTAAGAAAATATTTTGCCTATTTTTCAGTTGGGTTGCTTGTCATCTTCTTATTGAGTTGAAGGATTTCTTTGTATATTTTGGATACTCAACTTTTATCAGACATGTGATTTGCAAATATTTTCTATCCCAGGCTGGAGGGGAAAGTTCATTCATACCCACTACAAATTGGAATTCCTAAATATAAAAGTGATATTTTGTTGAAATAAATACAGTTTATACATTTAAAGTGATATTTTATTGGAATAAATCTGGTTTATAAATTTAAAGGTACAACATTTATACACTAAAGAGTTTGTCAAGAGAAATTAGATTTGTTAGCTATACACAAAAATGTAGATCCAGGCTTGCATACGATGGGAAAAGTAATATAATTGATTGACCTTTTATGGTTTGTAAACCATGGAGAAAATTCTGATTCACAAGGCTAAAAAGTCACATTTTTAATGGCTCTGGTTTGCACTCTTCAATTAAACTGATAAAGCATCTTGAAAGAATAAGAAGACATTCTTGTTTCAAGTTAGATCACTAACAATATCAAAGGAACTGCTTCCTTTCCATGATAAAAATAAAGATTCAAGCACAGAGGCTCAAAATTCAAAACTGCTAAGACTTTGTAAAAACACAGAATTATCTTAACACGATATGTTATGCATTTATTTGTCACTGCACAATTGACTATTAGGCTGTGACCAGAACATGCACCCAGCAGATGCACTGGGATTGTGCTTGGCATTTAATTGAGCATGGCATTCAGGCTCGGTAGATGGATATTATTTCCACATTTTTACATGAGCAAACATGTGCTGTGTTGAATTTTAATAAGCCCTAATGCAGAGCTACAATCGTCCCTAATCAATGGTATGTTGACAAAGTTTAAAAATATACACAGAAGTGCAGAGTGTTATGTTCAGACATTTACCCCCACAATGAGGGAATCTAGCAGTACAGTACATGGGATGGAGCTGGCCCACAATGTGAGAAAACTAATGCACAGCCAAGAATTTAAATATACACATTTGAATACCCCAATATAATTTAAATGAAATTATTAGTAATTATATGCAGAAACCCTGATGAAATTCTACCAAAATCTAAATCTTGCTATAATAATATCTGAAAATAAGTTATTTATTCACCCTACCTACCAAAGATATAGGAGAAGAGGAACTAGCCCCAATGAAGGGGCCAGACAACCATTTGCACCGTAAAACTCAAAAGTTTTTTCTCAGAGTGAGAGGAAACCCTTCCTACTTTCCTGTTGTTCTTCCTTGCTAATGCTTCCACAGATTCTGAACTTCTGTCCTTTACTCTTTAGAGAGGCAACTAATAAGGGGTATTTATTAGACACATTTCTGTATTGCCTAGCTGGACTGTCCAATATTGTACCCACTACCCTTATGTGACTATTCAAATTTAAATTAATCATAATTAAATAAAATTTAAAAGTAAGTTTTTCAGTCTCATTAGCCACATTTCAAAGGTTCAGTAGTGCAAACATAGACTATTTCTATCATGGCAGAAGTTCTACTGGACTGTACTTCCTTAAAGTTTTGTAAAAACTATTTATGACCTTCATAATTAATGAAGAATAAAGAAATATGTATTTTAAAGCTATAAACAAGACTGGTTATGGAAATGAAACAAATCTCTTTAGTGGTTCCTTTTATCTTTTGTTGTTGCCTTAGAAATATATATTTTAAGATTTTCATTTCTATAATTCATTATTTAACCAATATTTATTAAGTTATTATTCCAGACTTCATGTCATGCTTTCAGATACAATAATTAAGATCACAGACATGAGCCCTACCCTCATGGGAGTTATAATCTAGCTGGATGAAATAGACATTAAATTGATTTTTATACAAATCATAAGAAAAAGTAGCATCTCATGAGTGCTGGGGTGTGGCAGTTGCTAACCTATTCTGAGAGGGTTGGTGAAGTTTTCCTCAGGAGAATGACTTTACTTGATGCTTTGAAACAGAACAAGAAAATAATTCACACAGGTAACGTTGTATATATTGGGCACTGACAAAAGGAAGCTGTGATGGGACACTGAATGGGTGTTCTAGGTGGAATGAATAGTAAATGTATGTATAGGTATTGAGCAGAAAGAGACTGAAAATCAGCTGGTGTTGGCTTGCCAGTATGGCTGGTTTGTAGTAACAGTAGTAGAAGAAGGCTGGGTAAAGAAAGGAAGGAGAGGGCTTCCCTGGTGGCGCAGTGGTTGAGAGTCCGCCTGCCAATGCAAGGAACACGGGTTCGTGCCCCGGTCCGGGAAGATCCCACATGCCGCGGAGCGGCTGGGCCCGTGAGCCACGGCTGCTGAGCCTGCGCGTCCAGAGCCTGTGCCCCGCAATGGGAGAGGCCACGACAGTGAAGAGGCCCGCGTACCGCCAAAAAAAAAGGCAGGAGATAGTCACACAAGCTTTTATCTCAGCAGTAAGGATCGATCTTGTTTTAGAAGTGATGGCAAACTATCAAACTCACAGAAGCAGAGAGTAGAAGGTGGTTATCAGAGGCTGGGGGAAGAGAAAATTGGGAGATAATAGTAAAAAGGTACAAAGTTTCAGTTGTGCAAGGTGAATAAGTTTGGAAGATCTAATGTATAACATGGTGACTACAGGTAATGATACTGTACTGTATATTTGAAATTTGCTAAAAGAATAGATCTTAAGTGTTCTCACCAGCAGTGGGTGGGGAGATGGGGGAGAATTAACCATGTGAAGTGCTGTACATGTTAATTAGCTTGATGGCGGTGATTATATGACAATGTATATGTATATCAAGTTGTACACCTTAAATTTATACAATTAAAAAAATGCAATAATTTGAAAATTAAAAGAGTTCACGATCAGATCTGCAAAACCATTTTGTCAGGAAATGATAATATAACATGGAAACATTAAAACAATTTCATTATTGCAGGACTGCTTTCTGTCATTTTGTTTTTAGACCATCAGTGGTGGAAATATTTTGACCCATACTGCCTTTTATTCATGGTCCTGGTGTTCTTTCAAACTGATTTACCTGGGCTCCCTTTCCTTATTCTCCCTCACTCCCACATCAAAGGTCTGTAGCACAGACACAGGCACATTCCCTACTCTCAGGTGGGGATGTAATCCTATCAATGGCATCTACAAACACAAATGGTACTTTTTCCTCTACTGTAAGGTGATCCAGGGGACCATGGTTCTCTGATCTTCTCTGTATTTTCTTTTATTAGCTATCCAGAAATTCCATTCTTTTCATACAATTTCACACCTTTTTAAAAGAAGAATGTGTCTCATCTTACTATCTTGTCTAAGAAGCCTACTTACATGTTCATAGGCCCTGGTGATTGTTAAAAAGAACCCACATGCCACGCAAGGAACTTTGCTCAGCCACCACAGGATTTTAAAAAAAGAGAATGACATGCCTCCACTCAGTATCTGTGCTCAGGTATTTTCAGAAATTACATCTCCTAATTTTATGCAATGATGCTGGCAACAAATCACATGGTAATTATGTGGCCTGGAAATTCCTGACTCAGTTCTTGGCCTGAGACCATATTCAGAACTTCTAGAACTCTTCTGGCCTTAGATATTTCATTTAGCAAACAAGAAAGGAGTTGAGGATTATGTGATTGCAATTTTCCTATCAGGTTTGCTGATGAAACACCAGATCCAAGGTCCTATAAAGTGTAAAGATTCCCTGTTTATAATTTGTTTTATGCATTTTCATTTAAACCACGCATGCCAAAAAATCATTCTTCGAGAGAAAAAAAAATGGTTATTGTTTTGGCAGTGATTTTATTACATTTTTTTCTTTTCATTTGTTTGTTTTTAGTTTATATTTTATCTCCTGCCTGTTTTCTTCTGGATAGAGCCAGCAGTTGAGTCAGCAGTGTGTAGGCAACTCAAGTAGGACATGATTACTGAGATTCCTTTCATGTTCCCCTCCAGGGCAGCCACCTGCTTTGTCGTTGAAGAAACGACTCGTGGCAACCTGGCAGATGCCTGGTTGCTCAGCATAGCCGTCTGTGAGACACACTTGTAACTCTGCGTTAAGGGAGGGTAAAAACGAAGCTTAAGATTTCATTGAAAAGTCCCTGCAGAGCCCAGCTAAAAGGCAAAGACAGACCTTCATATCATAAAGAAAACATTAGCAGAGTCAGTACAGGGCATTGGGCTTCTTTTATGATTATTATACCTAAATGATGCAGGAAAACAAGGCAACAAGATAAAAATATATGTCAAAGCAATACCTGATTCCTTGATGTATTCTCTAACCCAAATAAACAAAATAAAATTTTAAAAAAAATGCTCCCTTCTCTTCTGCATTAAAACCTCATAGTGCTGGGTTCTCTGCCACCTGGAAATGGCATTGGAAATTGTCCCATTTAGTTAATTCTGGGTAACATGCTACCTCAAGACTTTGAGACTCAAAACAATTATCTTATTTGCTTATGATATGTGGGTCAGAATTCAGGAAGATCTTGACTGAGTGGTTTATCTCTGACCCAGGGCACTGACAGCTCGGCATCTGGGGCTGGAGGACACAATTCCAGAATGACCTCTTCATTCAAATGTCTGGTGCCCCAATTCTCTGTGGTCTCTCTTTCTCTCCACATGGCATAACCTGGGTCTGTCCATGTGGCTTGTGCTTCTCACCATATGGTGGTCTCAGGATAGTTGGACCTCTTACTTTCTCTAGAGTGAGTGCTCCAATAAGTCGAGGTGAAAGATGCAAGGCTTCTAATAACCAAGTCTCAGAAGTCCCAGGGTGTCACTCTCACCCATTATATTGATCAGTCAAGTTACATCCCAAGTGGGGAAAAATAGACCCCAGCTCTGGATGGGGGAATGGTATGCACATACAGGAAGCATGAAAAGAAAAGTCCATTTGTTTAGTAACATTATGTACTTTATTTCATGAGATTGCATCGAGGTTCTAGCTCAGTGAAGGAGATAATATTATAGGTTGCAGGATGGGCTTCCACATATTTTCTTCATGTTAATGAGAAGGCATAAAATGTAAAGAGTGCAGTTTTCATTTGGCTGATATCTGCTCAAATCTAATCCCATTTTTTTGCTTTTATATACTTTTTTTTGTAGTGGGCTGTCTTCATATTACATATGATAATGAGTAGATGAAGTTGTTTATAGCTCCTGGATTCAGTCAGTTTTTCCTAAAGAAAAACTCTTCTGACTCATTTTGTTTTATAAGAAACATATAATGATTACAGATTTATGGGATTGTACTTTAAGATTTTTTTTTAACAGTGTGAATTAGGTAAAATGATCATTTACAAATAGACTTCTACTAATACATCAGGTATTACCTTGTAATAATTTCTATAATTGACATTTTATTAATGTAATTATATTTCAAATACTCTATTTTGGTTGTTATTAAAAGTAATCCACTGAAGAAAATTTCTCTCATAAGAAAGGATTATTCCAAATTATCTTGATGCTACTATTGTGAAAATATGGATATTCCTGAAGAGAGTATTCCTTCTTATTTTTATATTTTTGAGAACTTTGGGAAAACAGTACCGTTTGTATTCTCTACAGACTGCAGTTACCCTCTTTAAGTAAAACATGAAAGTTCTTTTTATTTCTAAGACAAAATCCTAATTGATTTTATCTGAGTTTATGGAAACTAATAACAGCTTAAACATATATTTGCAGATCAAGGCAGAAAACAGTGAAAAATAGCTGTTGGCATATTCCATGGGGTGTGAAGGCCTTCAAAGGAAAAGCACTGGTCCTTAAAATGGAAATATAATTGCAAGGTATATTACATAGAATTGGTTGTGGTATTATTGAAGTCCTCTATTTAAGAAATCACACAAGAAAAAAAGAACTTATTTTTCTATTTCAAGGAGGTTCATGATACCGTTTGGGAGGACATATAACATTTAATATTTATATTTTGAACTATTTATTGCCTAATTTGTTTTGTAATAGTAGACTTTTGCAGCCATGATCAATGTATGGCTGCAAGAGATTTTAAACTGTGAGTTATGCACATAGCTAAGTCATAAACTAAAATTAGATTCCAAATATGGTCATTTAAATATCTCTTAATTTGTATTTATGGGCCCTAATATTGAAAGACAATCTCCGATCTTCGAGGAGTTCTCACAGAAGTTTTATGGTAAATAAAGGCAACAATGGTGATATTATACGTCTTCTGCCTCTACTACTACTAATGAATTACTATGATAGTACCAATAATAATCACTTTGCAGAAAATTCCAAACTATGGATGTCAGTGTAAAATATTCATGTTAGTCTTCAAATCATGTATGCAGACATTCACAGTAGCACAGCAGCATCTATTTGACATGCTCTGCTAAGAGCTTTTTAAAATTTAAATTCACCAATTTCTAATTTAGGTAATTTGCCTGTAATCTTTAAGTTTTTTCCAACAAATTTTAAAGAGTACTACCATTATTTTTGTGATGAAAATGTAAAATAGAAATGTAAAATTCAAGCATATGCTCGTTTTTTAAAGAAATATACTTTGAAATTAGCAAAAATAACATAGCTAGGAAAAGCATTGCATATTTGGAAGCCATCTCTCTTATTCTTAAGTTGTGTCTGTAGGCCACTACAGCATCCAGTTTTTATCTCTATCTTGATTTAGTTTTGGGGTTCCAAGGCACCTATTAACATATTTTATTATTTATGTATTGAGTGAAATTATATCCATCATGGAATTATGTATTTATAGCCACAGAGAAGTATACAAGGGGATAAGTAAAATTGGGCTTGCTTTTATTTCTTTTACTTTTCTGATAAAACTACTGAGTCCTCTTTCAAGTGATAACCTAAATAATGTAATAGTTTACAGATCTGAAACACTGTAATAATGAAACATAATTAGTAAATGTGGATATTTACATTGGATATATTATGAGTAAAAATTCTGCCCATACCATTTACAAAACCTCCTAGATTCAGGGTTATAACTATTTTTCATATTTCCCACCTAGTTATACAATTTTCTAATAAGTAGAATTCTTCTGTTCTTTCCATCAAATATTAATGCCTACTTTTCTTATGAATCAGAAGGTAGGAAAAGTGCTATACAAGTCATTTTTCATACGGTGTTTTATATTGCATTATTTTTTCCAGAAAAGTGCTTCCCTGCTCAAATTGTGTGATTCCAGAAAATTATGCAGTAAACATTCAAAAACTAGAGGAGGAAATCTCCTAATTATGAGTATATCTGACCCACTAAGAGAACTTTATCTGTTCTGTTATCCTATTATTTCTTGGGTTCTTTATAGAAACACTGGTGAAAAGCAACAACGATACAACTAATGCCTAGTTCATAAGGCTGAAGGAAATTGGGACTAAAGACTATCTTTGTCTCATTGCAATGTGTTTTTTCTATATACCAATACACCGTGTGTCAAAATGAGTGCCTTATTTACTATAAATTTCCAGCATGATTAGATAATAATAGTAAAATCCTCCTAAAAGCAATATTTAATGGGATACCAGTATTTATTGCCAACAGAAGAAAGAATAGGCAATGATCATTAACATGTAATTATAAGGGCATAAATGAAAATATCAATGTCTTTCAATATTTCTAGCAAATATTGCTCTTATATTTACAACTAAGGCTGCCACCTTTTAGCCTCAGTACCTATGCCTATAGATAATATTCCAGAAAAATTTGAATGTCTAGAGCTGGAAAACCTTCCATTTTACCCATTGGATAAACCACCAACTTGATGCACTGGTACAAATCCAAACTATCAAATAATGCAAAATCCTAAGTATATTTGACAGTAAAGCGTGGTGCTCATTTCTTGAGGAATTAACAGAAAGATTTTTTAAATGTGTAAAGGGAAATGTAAACGAACGAAATGAAATGCTCCTTACTAAATATAAACATATACTGTATAAAAAGTCCTGCAAAATGCCAACTTAATACTGGGCTGGGATAGCAGAGTGGCTTTGGTTCTATGGTCAAATATATTTTGGGAATGATAATTATTTTATGTCCTATTTTGGCAGAACAATGTGCCGCAGTGAAGGCTCTACAAAGTACTTAATAAAATAAATTTAGTTAACATTTTTTATCCCTCAATTTCCCAAATATATTTGACCTCAGAACCTTGTTTTATCTTTTTGCTTATTACCTTTTAATCATAAAACACACTTTGTAAAAAAAAGGGTACAGAAATATGTGAGTCCCAAATTATTTTGCATAGTTAGATTGTTCAGGGGAAAGGTTAAAAGAGCTGAAACCATATCTAGGAATTCAGATTTCTTTGAGAACATTAGGATGAATGTTTTATATCTACTTGTGTATATATACAAGTAGATCAGGTATTCATACACAAGTGTAAGATCATACACTTTCCATTCATTTTTTCTATAATGTGATTTTTACTTTATATCTGAGACCCCCAGATAATTACCACAATTAAACAACTAAACTGATATTCTAGAAATTTTTTGGCTTGGAGGGCACCTAGAGAACTGGCCATTTATTCATACTGGATATGCTTTTTATCTGACTTACTGCTTATTTGTACTTCAAAGGGAGCAAAAATCATAAAACAGCTTTCAGCTTAAAATATTAATGAGTTTTTATTTTGATAATACCATCTCTACCATTGCCTGAGAACACTTACAGAAAGGATACCAGAATTCTGTTTGTCCAAGTATGCCTGATCAAAAACACACGCAAACATTCATGCACCAGAGAGAAAGACAGAGCTGCTTATGTATGCCGCAGAATAACATCACACTGAATCAATAAACTAGTCTCTCGGGACCAATTTTATGCCTTCCTGTACAGCTGTATGGAGCCACTTTGGAACATAATATATTCTTTTGAAGTCAATGATCCCTGAGGGTTCAAAGCCAAATAAAAATGTGGCTCTTGATAGAGTGGATGCAGTGTGTAGAATAGAGTCTTTAATTCTAAGCCTCACTGAGCACACACACATACCCACACACATACAAGAGAAAGAGAAAGTGGGAGTAATTCACTGGAGAGTATGTAAAATGATCAGGACCCCAAATATTGATTTGACACGCAAGAAACAAAATCAGAAATTTAGCCATCCTTTGTATTAGAGTAAGGTTGTGGGGGTATGTTTATTTATTTGTCTTTACTTAAACGGGGGAGAAATAATAGGAGAAAACTAAAAGACAAATGATCAGATGGTTCAAAGGGGTGTGACCACAGAAAAGATAACCAAGCTCTAAAGGAAAAACATAACCAGTTTTTCTGAAATTATGTTTTACAGTATTTAACCTGGAACCAATCTCCAAGTATGAATCAAAGTTCCAAAGGGACTTGATTGGAGTAAAGTTATTTACAGGTTTAACTCAAACTTACGACCATTCATTATTAATTTGTGTGTGTGTGTGTGTGTGTGTGTGTGTTCAGCTTCTTTGAGAATTTCTACTGCTCACATTAGACAAAAAAACAAGAAAAAATCAATTTTTCTATGCATAACACATACGGTTAAACAGTGGAAATGATCAATTCATCATTACTGCAGTGATAGTTCTGTTAGTATTTATTTGTGTGTCTTTCTTAGATTTCAATTCATATAGAACATTTTCTCCCAAAGCAGTTTAGCTTTTATTAATTGTCGTACCTTATTTCAGGTTAATAGACTTCAGAATGCACAGCTGAAGTTCTTACTTAACATTACTAACACATATACTGGAAACTGATAGCATGTGAATAGGAGGGGCTCTCGGGTTCCTATTCAAAGAGCTCTATAATTAGAAAAGAGTTGAAATTCAGAAAACTGTTAACAGAAGTAAAGCTTGTGAACAAGAACCGCTGGGCAAAAATCTAAGACAAAATGACTTCCTTTTCTCAGTAATCCTTGAATCTGAAGGAGAAAAGACAAGGAGACATTTGCCCCAGGAAAGGGGTTCACATACGTATTTACCCAACGGGTTAGACTGAAAAAGAAAGCTCAGTTTGAGAGCAGTGCTGGAGCCACTTGAAACAGTATACATTCCAGGCTCCTTGCTGCAAGGGTAAGATATTTTTTGTAGATAGCAAAAACTGCAAGTTTGAGGACTTTTTCGTGGAACAGGCAGCAATATGATCACACAGGGATGGATATCTTGGACCAATTCCAACATAATGACTGTTGCTGGGCTCCCTGTCATCAAGGGGATGGGTTGTATTTCAGATGGAATCTTCTGGCTCTTCCACTGCAGTGGCTAACCTATTGATTTGGAAGTTTTGACTCTCTATTTCTAGATATTGGAGATAGGTTACATAGGTTATACTCCTAGATGAGTTACAGATTGGCCAGCTCTTTCTAGGTCATGTATAAATCTTTTTTCCTTCTTCTTCAATTGTTCTCTACCCTTCACATTTGTTCAACTGAGCTTTAGACTTTTTCCCATTGCTTTTTTGCATGTATTAGCTTGGTACAGTGTTCTTTAAATTCCAAAATGTATTTCTTTAGCAAGAACCTGGGATTCTCTTTGTTTCACATTCTGTATATAGACTCCTGGCACAAGCCAGGGGGAAAGCCATGTAGGATTTGTTTAATGTTAGACTAAAACTTTAGCACAGTGTCACATTTTAAAGCAACTTAAGATACCAGTCTCTCGTGAACACCAATACAGAATGCAGAGTACAAGCACTGTTGCACATGTAGAAAGAGTTTCTTAAAATGATTTAATCTCAAAACAAAAATGAGAACATTGTCCATAGAGGAACAAACAATATTTAATTGAATAATCATGTAAAAATAAATACAAAGAGAGTCATACCATTCTACCATTCTATTTGATTTAGCAGAAAAGAATGAGAAAATGGGACAAAGGGGAAGGGAGGGATATGCATATATCTAACGGCCTTACCAGGAAGAGTCACCCTCCATACCCAAACATGCAAAGTGAGCACATTTCCATGCCAGCAAAAGATGTGGGAAGGAGTTATGCATTATGACTTAGTAGGTAAAGGCTTTGGTGAGAATAAAACAAATAGTTAGAAAATAGCATGATGATATCAAAGGACAAGAGGTGATATAAATTCCCTCACAATGAATACACTTTCACATAACTTCTGGAATAGCCATTCAAAAATGTAGTTTCCCTCATTTCCACTTAAAATTATTTCATGAGACCACACCTTTGCAGATAAATCCTAATTTAATCTTAAATGGAAGCTCTTCATGATCATGTCACCACCTGCCTCTCTGGCTTACTCAGTCTCACCTCACCTCTAAGTATTATACCCAAGTTCCAGAAATCCCAAGCTTCTAGCTGCGCGTAAATTCACCAGGCAAGCTCCTTCCCACCTCCTGCTACCTCTGCTAATGCCTAAACATCTCTTCCCCTCAACTGGCCCTCTTTGCGTTGTATAACTCCTTTTCAAGTTTGATATTTCGCTGACCCTTTCACACTCCCAAAGCTGGACCACATAACCATCGTTTATGCTCCCATAGTATCCGTTGCTTAACTCCATCACACTTCGTTTTAAAAAGGCTTTTTCATTCTACCTACATTAAAGTGATTCACTGCCATATATGCACAGCCTAATACAGCACTTCCTACGTACAGACATTCCCTGATTTTCACTTACGATTTTTTGACTTCACAGTAGAAAGTGTAATTCAAATTTTGAATTTTGATCTTTTCCTGGGCTAGCAATACGTGGTACAATTCTCTCTTGTGATGCAGGGCAGCATCAAGCCACAACTCCCAGTCAGCCATGCAATCACGCGGGTAAACAACTGGTACACTTACAACAATTCTATTCCCATATGGCATTCTGTTTTTCACTTTATGTACAGCCTCCAATAAATTAAATGAGATATTCAATACTTTATTATAAAATAGACCTTTTGATAGATGATTTTGACCAACTGTAGGCTAACATAAGTGAGCACTGGTAAGGTAGGCTGCACTAAACTATGTTGTATATTAGGTTAGGTGTATTAAATGCATTTTCCACTTAATGATATTTTCAAATTACAATGGGTTTATCAGGAGGTAACCCCATCATAAGTTGAGGAAGAGCTGTACTATCAACTCATATTTTCTAACCAAGTGGAAATCAAATAGATGGCTTACCGGGTCACCTAAAAAGTGATTTAGACAATTCTACAGTTCTTTTATAGAAAGTTAAATTTTAGGAGGGACTTCACTATCTACATGTAATTGCCATGTAGCTATATAATACTAGTATTTATTAATCAATGCTCCTGAAAAACTTCAGCATTTGGGTTTTGATCTTTTCTGTTTCTTTTTTGTTAATATCTGAGTTGCTGTATGGATTATCATAAAAAGTGCACTTTGCTATATTTGTCTTAGGACAAAGAACAAATTTCAAATGCCTCATGAAACAAATATATAAATCCCTAGCAGTTAACACATTTTTAAATGCTATACACACTATACACAAAATATCCTCTTTTACCAAGTTTACTAAAAGGAAAATTACAGGTTGATATTCCTAATGAACCTGATGCAAGAAACCTCAACAACATATTAGCAAACTGAATTCAACGATACATTAAATGTATCATAGACCATGATCAAGTGGGATATATTTAGGGATGCAAGGATGGTTCAATATCAGCAAATTGATCAACATGATAAATGACATTAACAAAATAAAGAATAAAAATCAGATGACAATCATCTCAATAGATGGAGAAAAAAATTCTTGACAAAATTCAACATCTATTTATGATAAAAACTCTCAACAAAGTGGATATAGAGGGAATGTAGCTCAATATAATAAAGGCCATATATGACAAAGCCACAGCTAACATCATATTCAATGGTGAAAAGCTGAAAGCATTTCTTCTAATATCAGGAACAGGACAAAGCTACCCATTCTTGCCACTTTTATTCAGTATAGTACTGAAATTCCTAGCCACAGAAATCAGACAAGAAAAAGGAACAAAGGGCATCCACATTGGAAAGGAAGAAGTAAAACTGTCACTGTTTGCAGACTACATGATACTATATATAGAAAATTCTAAAGACTCCACAAAAAAAAAATTATTAGAATAAATAAATTCAGTAAAGTTGCAGTATATAAAAGTAGTATACAGAAATCTGTTTTATTGCTATACACTAACAATGGATTAACAGAAAGAGAAACTTAAGGAAGTCATCTATTTACGATTGTATCAAATAGAACACCTAGGAATAAATTTAAGCAAGGAGGTGAAAGATGTGACTTTGAAAACTATACAACACTGAGGAAAGACACAAATAAATGGAAAAATATACTATGCTCATGGATTGGAAGAATTAATATTGTTAAAATGCCCATACTACCTAATCAATCTATAGATTCAATGCTATCCCTATCAAAATACTAATGGCAGTTTTCACAGAATTAAAACAAATAATAAAATTTGTCTGGAACCACAAAAGACACCAAATAGCCAAAGCAATCTTTAGAAAGAAGAACAAAGCAGAGGTACCATGCTCCATGATTTAAAACTACACTACAAAGCTACAGTAATCAAAACAGTATGGTGCTTGTATGAAAACAGACATATTGATCAACAGAACAGATAGCCTCAAAATGAACCCACACTTATATGGACAACTGATCTATAACAAAGGATGCAAGAACATATAATGGGGGAAAGGCAGCCTCTTCAGTAAATGGTGCTGAGAAAACTGGAGAGCTACATGCAAAAGAAAGAAACTGAACCACTTCTTCACACCATATACAAAAATAAACTCAAAATGGATTAAAGACTTAAATTTAATACCTGAAACCATAAAACTCCTAGAAGAAAACATAGGCAGTATGCTCTCTGACATTAGTCTACACAATGTTTTTCTGGATATATCTCCTCTATCAAGGGACACAGGAGTAAAAACAAACAAATGGGACTACATCAAACTAAAAGGCTTTTGCACAGCTAAAGAAACCATCAACAAAACAAAAAGGCAACCTACTGAATGGGAGAAGATGTTTCCAAGTGATACATCTGATAAAGGGTTAATATCCAAAATATATAAAGAACCTACACAACACAGTATCAAAAAAACAAACAAAAAACCGCACACAATCTTATTAAAAAATGGGCAGAGGACCTGAGTAGACATTTTTCCAAGTGAGACACACAGATGGCCAACAGACACATGAAAAGATGCTCAACATCACTAATCATCAGGGAAATGCAAATCAAAACTACAATGATATATCATCTCACACCTGTCAGAATGTCTATCATCAAAAAGACAACAAATAAAATAAATGTAGGCAAAGATGTAGAGAAAACAGTAGAAATTAATAACACATTTTTAAATGCTATACACAAAATATCCTCTTTTAAGACTGCTTCCAAGTTTACTCTATGAGGCCAACATTACCCTAATATCAAAACTAGACAAAAACACAACAAAAAAGGAAAATTACAGGTTGATATTCCTAATGAACCTGATGCAAGAAACCTCAACAACATATTAGCAAACTGAATTCAACGATACATTAAATGTATCATAGACCATGATCAAGTGGGATATATTTAGGGATGCAAGGATGGTTCAATATCAGCAAATTGATCAACATGATAAATGACATTAACAAAATAAAGAATAAAAATCAGATGACAATCATCTCAATAGATGGAGAAAAAAATTCTTGACAAAATTCAACATCTATTTATGATAAAAACTCTCAACAAAGTGGATATAGAGGGAATGTAGCTCAATATAATAAAGGCCATATATGACAAAGCCACAGCTAACATCATATTCAATGGTGAAAAGCTGAAAGCATTTCTTCTAATATCAGGAACAGGACAAAGCTACCCATTCTTGCCACTTTTATTCAGTATAGTACTGAAATTCCTAGCCACAGAAATCAGACAAGAAAAAGGAACAAAGGGCATCCACATTGGAAAGGAAGAAGTAAAACTGTCACTGTTTGCAGACTACATGATACTATATATAGAAAATTCTAAAGACTCCACAAAAAAAAAATTATTAGAATAAATAAATTCAGTAAAGTTGCAGTATACAAAAGTAGTATACAGAAATCTGTTTTATTGCTATACACTAACAATGGATTAACAGAAAGAGAAACTTAAGGAAGTCATCTATTTACGATTGTATCAAATAGAACACCTAGGAATAAATTTAAGCAAGGAGGTGAAAGATGTGACTTTGAAAACTATACAACACTGAGGAAAGACACAAATAAATGGAAAAATATACTATGCTCATGGATTGGAAGAATTAATATTGTTAAAATGCCCATACTACCTAATCAATCTATAGATTCAATGCTATCCCTATCAAAATACTAATGGCAGTTTTCACAGAATTAAAACAAATAATAAAATTTGTCTGGAACCACAAAAGACACCAAATAGCCAAAGCAATCTTTAGAAAGAAGAACAAAGCAGAGGTACCATGCTCCATGATTTAAAACTACACTACAAAGCTACAGTAATCAAAACAGTATGGTGCTTGTATGAAAACAGACATATTGATCAACAGAACAGATAGCCTCAAAATGAACCCACACTTATATGGACAACTGATCTATAACAAAGGATGCAAGAACATATAATGGGGGAAAGGCAGCCTCTTCAGTAAATGGTGCTGAGAAAACTGGAGAGCTACATGCAAAAGAACGAAACTGAACCACTTCTTCACACCATATACAAAAATAAACTCAAAATGGATTAAAGACTTAAATTTAATACCTGAAACCATAAAACTCCTAGAAGAAAACATAGGCAGTATGCTCTCTGACATTAGTCTACACAATGTTTTTCTGGATATATCTCCTCTATCAAGGGACACAGGAGTAAAAACAAACAAATGGGACTACATCAAACTAAAAGGCTTTTGCACAGCTAAAGAAACCATCAACAAAACAAAAAGGCAACCTACTGAATGGGAGAAGATGTTTCCAAGTGATACATCTGATAAAGGGTTAATATCCAAAATATATAAAGAACCTACACAACACAGTATCAAAAAAACAAACAAAAAACCGCACACAATCTTATTAAAAAATGGGCAGAGGACCTGAGTAGACATTTTTCCAAGTGAGACACACAGATGGCCAACAGACACATGAAAAGATGCTCAACATCACTAATCATCAGGGAAATGCAAATCAAAACTACAATGATATATCATCTCACACCTGTCAGAATGTCTATCATCAAAAAGACAACAAATAAAATAAATGTAGGCAAAGATGTAGAGAAAAGGGAACCTTCATGTGCTGTAGTGAGAATGTAAATTTGTACAGCCACCATGGAAAACAGTATGGAAGTTCCTCAAAAAATTAGAAATAAAACTGCTATATGATTCAGCAATTCCATTTCTGGGTATTTAACTGAAAAAAATTAAACACTAATTTGAAAAGACATGTGCACCCAGAAGCAGACTCATAGACACAGAGAACAAATTGTTGGTCGCCAGAAGGGAGGTGCATGGAGGGGTTGGGTGAAATAGGTAAATGGGATTAAGAGGAACAAATTTCCAGTTGTGAAATGAATGAATCACAGGGATGTAATACACAGCATAAGGAATATGGCCAGTAATAATGCAATAACTTGGTATGGGAACAGAAGTTTACTAGACTTATCATGGTGATCATTTATTTGTAATGTATTTAAATGTTGAATTACTATGTTGTACACTTGAAACTAACATAATATTGTACATGAACTATACTTCAATGAAAATAAATAACTGAAATGTTAAAATTCTTGCTGAATGAATAAATGAATAATTAGATAATCTAAATAAAAATAAAAGGTGATGGGCTAACAATGGAATTAATATAGTTTTTAGCTAGTTACTTCTGTATTCAGAAAATTTAGTATCAGTACTGCATTATAGCTGTAGCAGGAAAGCCAATGAAATGAATGTGCAAATCAATATACACCCCCAAACAAAACAATGTGACCCCAAATAAATTGTGTCTCACAATGTAAAGGCAAATTATGTTTTGTCAGAAGTATAGCAGCACTTCTGGGTGCAAACCTAGATCTCAAGATGCTTATAATAATCAAATAAATGGGTGTACTTGGGAATGTTAAATGCATTTATGATACCCATACATCCATGTCCATCATTTAGTGGAGATAGTAAAGGATATACAGATGCTGATCTAAATCAGTAAAGGCAAATAACAGTACTTTTCCCCTACATTCAAAAGAAATTCATTACACCATCATCTTTCATATGCCTCTTCCTTTCAAATCTGAGTATTAAAATTTTTAAAAAAAGTCATTTGTCACCATTAAGAATCAATTTGGTTTAATTTTTTCTTGCTTTTATGTTAAAAGTCTCAAATATGATAAGTAATGGAAAGAAATTGTCAGTGTCAAAGGGTTAATTACTCTGCATGGATTTTATTGTAATAGCATCCACAAATATATATATCTAGCTTTAAAACTGATAACTAAAGCACAGCGTTTAAAATGTTTCAGTTCAGAGACAGCAGTGAAAAAAAGAAATTCAAATTACTCCAAGTAGAAGTAATTTTTCTTGAAGTTAGGCATATTTTAGTGAAACACAACTCTAGGTAAGTTTTTAATGGAAATAATACTCAAATAAATAAAAGACAACTGAATTTTTTCCTGACTTTATCAGGATACACATTTTGTGTTTGATAGCGTTAATAGGACAATAACATAGTCAGTTAATTACTTAATTGAAATGACAGCCTTTCCATTTAGACACAACTGATGAGCTATAATCACTGGCTCTTTACTTCCATACCTTTAGTCAATACTGCCTTATGGTGGGGTGGCAGAGCAGAGGAAAATTATATTACCATCAATATATCAACATCTTAGCACTGATTCAAAACTTATTTTACCTTGGGGCTTCCCTGGTGGCGCAGTGGTTGAGAGTCCGCCTGCTGATGCAGGGGACACGGGTTCGTGCCCCGGTCTGGGAAGATCCCAAATGCCGTGGAGCGGCTGGGCCTGTGAGCCATGGCCGCTGAGCCTGCGCGTCCGGAGCCTGTGCTCCGCAACGGGAGAGGCCGCAACAGTGAGAGGCCCGCGTAAAAAACTTATTTTACCTGGAGTGCAGTCTGGGAACCTTCTTAGATGGCAGCTTTCTTTGATCGCCTATCTTTTGTTCAAGGCTGTTTGTAACTAAATTTCGTTTTGTATTTTTGTTTAACCCTTCAGTTCCCCCACTGACCTTGGGCATGTTTGAAATGGTTCCTGAAGCCCTTGCTCTTGGCAAATGGACGCTAGTTCTCTTACTTTCACACCTAACAGTGGAAGCTTCTGCATAACTAGCTAGACCAATATCCTAGTTATCTACTTCCAGGTTCATCTAGCCTTTGTCTTACACGTTCTACGGTTTACATTTTTCCTACAGTCTATATTAGTCTGAATAAAATGCTCACATGATTCAAAATTCCCTACACATTTCTGAACACTTTGCATCAGAGAGCTGACCATGCTTTTGGGTGAGGCCAACCCTTGAATCAAATTATTTTCCAGTTCTTTTGTCTTCTTCACCAACGCAGTTCATAGAGCCAGGCAGATGTTTTTTATGACCAAAAGTAAAAATCCGTTTTAACGAATTTGACATTTTGTCCTTTCATATTTCATTCAAATAATAAAAATATGTATTTTCCCCCTAGACTGTGACTTCTTTGATACAAATAATTTTGTGTATAGTTTGTGCATTCCCTAAAACTTAGTATTGTTCTTTGCACTTAGTAGAGACTTAATAGCTAATGAATTTCTGTAATGTTACTTTAATATCATGGAATCTACTAGCACCTCTGGTAAAACAAAAGTCTATTTTTAATTTCCTACAACGTGCAGTTTACAAGTTACAGCTCTTCAGACTAATTCATTAATGTCTTTCAATGATACTGGAAACAGAGGATGGAGAATTCAAGATAACCAATAATTTTCCTAAGTATATGGCGTACATTTTGTTGATTATGGTACACTCTGTTTTTACCTTGTTATTGTGGATATTAGTGATACGATATCCATTAGATATCATATATGAGAACATTAGACTTTTTAAAAGATATTTATTTATTTAATAATTTTATTTAATTTATTTATTTGGCTGGACTGGGTCTTCATCGCTACACATGGGCTTTCTCTAGTTGCGGCGAGCAGGGGCTACTTTTTGTTGCGGTGTGCGGATTTCTCATTGTGGTGGCTTCTCTAGTTGTGGAGCACAGGCTCTAGGTGCACAGGCTTCAGTAGTTGTGGCACGTGGGCTCAGTAGTTGTGGCTCGTCGGCTCTAGAGCGCAGGCTCAGTAGTTGTGGTGCATGGGCTTAGTTGCTCCACAGCATGTGGGATCTTCCGGGACCAGGGATCGAACCTGTGTCCCCTGCATTGACAGGCGGATTCTTAACCACTGCACCAACAGGGAAGTCCGTGAACATTAGATTTCTGATTTACTTATTTATTCAGCAAGTTGAAATACTGTCATGCTATGTTCTGTTCCTCATTTATATCACACACTGCCTGAACTACAGCTGGAGCTGTACATAGATGTATGAATTTTCAAGTTTCTATAAGATGCATCTGGACTCATAAATAATGTAAACAATTTTTAAAATACTGTTTAGAATGTAACTTGTATGACTCTCAAGGTATAATCAATTAGGAATAGTAGATAGCCAAAGTAAGATGTAAATACATTTTAACTGAATGATATAAACCTTAGGCACTAGCTAGTGGGTCACGAACTCTTACATGATTTTGTACAATAACTAGAAATTTAAATGGGCATATAGGGATAAGTGAATCAAGGTGTTGAATGTTAAGGTTCTCCATTCTTAATGTTTTTTTTTTTACCACTTTATAAAGTAAACAAATATATTTATTGGCTACCATAAAGGTTAGTTTCTTACAGTTCTAAAGAATGAATTTATAATTTTATTAGTATTTTAACTAATATTAACACTAATGTGTTAATTATTATAATATAATATTAGTTAATTAGTTAAAATACTAATTAGTATTTTTAAATTAACATTTACTTTTTAAAATATTCCTTTAAAATAATTCCATTTTAAACATCTAAAAACCATTGTTTTTCTTAAACTATTCATTATCTATTTCTATGGTTTGCTGTACTAGGCATGATACCACCTATTAGAGCAGGCATGACTTTGCCATCTAAAAATTTGAAATTGAAGTTAGAAATACTAATGTGGAGACACATAAAAATTAAAAAATTTTTTTAAAAACCTGAAATGGCATGGAATAAAGTAGGGTCTTTATTCTAAGTATCCCACAGATCTCCTTTTGCACCTTTCTTCCAGCTCTTCTCATCATTCATCCCCTACTATTTAAGTTTCTACCACATTTTAAACTTCTGGAAGTTAAAACCTATGCTTGATTTCCTAGCATGAGGTATTGATAAAAGTAACCATATAGTAGGGGGCTCACGAAATATTTTTCTAAGTAAATGACTTTTAAGTAAAAGAAGCCACACTTCTTGTGGGAAATGAATGACTGAATTCTCAGGAATATAAGATTTGTTTGTGTACAAAGATACCCAGAGATTTTCTTTCCTTTTTTTGAAGGTTTGCAGGAGAAACTTTAATCCAACTTTATTAGGTTTAATTAAAGAAAGGACATGAGTGTTTGGATGAGAACATATGGTGTGTGCTGAGAACGAAGAGTAGAAGGCAAGCATGGGGGTTAGGAAGAAAGAAATAACTACATCTTAGGGCACCCTGGTGGAGGGTTGAGGCATATAGTAAGAGGATCTGTAAATAGAATGAAAAACTACAAACTGAAAAAAAAATCAAGATAAGGATTGAAGATAGTTTTGTTTTGTGTAATAATATTAAGGATTAAGGTGCTGTGCCAGAGTCTCCAAAACCACCCTGAGCCTCCATGATTCACATGAAGGATTCATAAGACTCAAAGCTGCCTTACATAAGACTCAAGGCTGCCTTCACATCCTTATCAAGGATGTCAAGGGAAAGACATCCAGGGTGAAGTCCAGGAGAGATGAGGCACAAGCTTCCAGGTCTCCTCTCCCAGTAGAGTTACATGACAGACACACTTAATTCTCCCAGCAATGGTATGTAACAACACATGTGAAGTGTTTGTTGTCAAACACAGAAGTTCACCTGAGCCTTATGTCCAGGGCTTTTTAATGGGGCCAGTCATGTAGGCATGCAGCACCTGAATGACTGACCTCAGCTACTCAGACTCCAGTCCCCGAAGAGCAAAAACAGGTGTTGAGTGTAAATTACCTCGTTAACATAAACTATCTGATCAAACGGGTACAGCATGGCCCATGTCCTCAGGCATACAAAAACAAGCACTTATCATAGATTACATTGTTAGCAAAAATTATCTGGTCAAAGGGAACAGTATGGACCAAGGTCTCAGGCATACAAAAATACTCTATCATGCAGAATACTGCAAGGCTCAGAGTTCATCATCTATCAGCCAGATAAGGGCCAGTCCTGAAGAAAAGCATTTCTTGGGAACGTGCAGAATCTGAGCAACCCAGACAGACACCCGCAGAACTAACTCTTTCATGCACAGGTGCCTTAAAAAGTGCCCGTAAATAGTAAGAGATACTGTGATATAGTATCTAATATTAACAAAATAATTGGTGCCAGGTATTTTAGGTATTATTTTATTTAATTGTGAAATGTAAAGCACTAGGTGTGTCCTAAACTATGAAAGAGGAAAAGCTAAATTTGGAGATAATGAAGAAAAATAAACAAGTTAAATAGAAAATATAAAATAAAGTGGCAGCAACAAAGTCAGATATATCAATAAATAGAAACCACAATCAATATTAATGTGTTATATCACTAAAATCAGATAATCTTGGCTTGGATAAAAAAAACAAAATCCAACTCTATGGTCTATAAAGTAAATTCAATCAAGGCAAAATGACAGAGGAATATGGGGAAAAAAGGATAGAATGAGATATGAGAAAGTGCTATAAAACAGAAACCAGGGAAAGTTATTTTTAAATAAATTAAGTTAAAATAAGCATAATAAGGGAGAATGATATTTCATATTGAAGATGAAAAAATTCACAAAGAGACTATAATGGTAATAAGCTTAATGTCCCTATATACAGGAAATATGGAAAGAAATACAAAAATTTGAAAAATCTATGTTACTTGGAGGTGATAACAGGTCACTTTCACGAAGCATATGAAATAGGCAAAAACTAAAAAAGGATAGTGGAACAGAGATTGCTATGTATTCACCAAACCTACTTTCTATTCCTCTTGGTCATAGAGCTGCACCATATTTAGCAAATTCCCCTGCAGGTTTACAAGACCAGGTAACTGAGACGTAGATGATGAAATGTGAGTGGCAGTGAGGTGAGCTACTTCCAGTCCTGGCTCAGACTAAATAAACTTCAGTACAACTCTCCACAAACTCTCTTCCTCCATCTTCTGATCAAATTCAGAGGTTTTCAAAGCCATGCTCTTATCACTGCCTCCTCATATGACTCTGTTTTAATCAGCATTTATCGCTCACTTTCCTCATTTTCTTCACTGTTTTTAGTTAAGAAACATTTGCTTCTTTCTACCTTGTAATTTCCCGCATTTCTGGAATCTCTCTATCCCTGTTTTCTCTGCTTACCAACAGCTCATCTCTTTGCTGTAGCACGTTGCTAGAGGCACCAAACAACAACAAAATCACAATGCTAACATACTTTCTGTCCTAAAGTACAAGTTCATCAGGTGTAATATCTGCTTTCCAATAAGTTACAAATGACTTTTGATTAAATATTTGCTACTGTGTAACTTGACATCCATCTTTCAATTCTCCGCAACAAGTTTCATCAACACCTACCACCTGTATAAGATGGAAAGAAAGAAAAAAGGGAAATGTGAGTGGGCCAAATTTATTTTAGGAAATAAAGAAACTATATCATGAATAGGAAGGAGTAATAAGCTCAGTGTCATACTTAATGTCCCAATAAAAAAGATTCAGCAGTAGGTAAATACCATGGTGATGAATTGGCCAGATATATCTAAGAGAAGCCAGTAACTGATTTCCCAAATCTCAGGAGATGAATACTATAGATGGCCTATGAACTGTAATAGGACAATGACAAGACCCATAAGTTTTTAATAATGGTAGTGAGTTTGGTCAGTATATCCCAATTAATGTACAACAGGTTACATATTATCTAGCAAGTTCTTTACATCACTTTTTTAGAGACACAAAAAATTCAGACAATTAAAACCTATGAAAAAGAAAATATACTTTGAGATAAATAAAATGTTACTAATTTGTCATCTGACGTTTATCTATCAAAGGGAAGCTTAGCCTGATGTTCAATGGTTTAGTTTTAAATCATTTTTACATAAATGGTCAAACCTGTAATTATTTTAAGAAGCAATCAATTGAAAATTAAGATACTGTGATTTTCTGTGGGCTAAGAAAATAGACTTTTGCTTTTAGGTCTCATAAATTAGCTGCAAACATTGTAAGCTAGCAAATGATATATTAAAATGTTAGGAATATATAATAAAAGTGGGGATGACAAAAAACCTAAGATAAGTATCACCAAGAATAAAACAAACATTTATTAACTTTATTAAACTATTTATGTTGTTTAATTTTTAACAGTTACTTAATGTTTTTATTTATGTATGCTTTGTGTTCTGTACGAAAAGTCTGAATTTTTAAAAATAAGTTGTGAGATATCATAATTGCAGTGTAAATTTGAGGGATATAATTAAGATAGTGAAACTACATTTTTTAGAAAAATTGAGTTTTGTAATTTTAATTATTATATATACATTTAATAAATTTATACTTAACAATTTGTGGTTGTTTACCTCTGTGCATACCAGTGCCTTGAAGAAGCTATCAACTCTTTCTAAATTGTACAATATGACTTTGCATCAAACTATAAGTAAATCTGCAAGAGCAGGAATCAGGCTGGTCACACTTTCTAACTATATACAATATTATTAAGACATAAGAAACAATATACAAACTAGTTTTATCCACTTGGAAACTAAGGGCTAGATAAATGTTCAACATACAAAAATAAAAATGTTTCCTGTATCCTAAAAATAATCAACAATAAAATGAACTGGAAGAGGGAGCTTCCACATAGTTGAAGACAACGTGATTCTCCACAAGTTTCATCAACACCTACCACCTGTATAAGATGGAAAGAAAGAAAAAAGGGAAATGTGAGTGGGCCAAATTTATTTTAGGAAATAAAGAAACTATATCATGAATAGGAAGGAGTAATAAGCTCAGTGTCATACTTAATGTCCCAATAAAAAAGATTCAGCAGTAGGTAAATACCATGGTGATGAATTGGCCAGATATATCTAAGAGAAGCCAGTAACTGATTTCCCAAATCTCAGGAGATGAATACTATAGATGGCCTATGAACTGTAATAGGACAATGACAAGACCCATAAGTTTTTAATAATGGTAGTGAGTTTGGTCAGTATATCCCAATTAATGTACAACAGGTTACATATTATCTAGCAAGTTCTTTACATCACTTTTTTAGAGACACAAAAAATTCAGACAATTAAAACCTATGAAAAAGAAAATATACTTTGAGATAAATAAAATGTTACTAATTTGTCATCTGACGTTTATCTATCAAAGGGAAGCTTAGCCTGATGTTCAATGGTTTAGTTTTAAATCATTTTTACATAAATGGTCAAACCTGTAATTATTTTAAGAAGCAATCAATTGAAAATTAAGATACTGTGATTTTCTGTGGGCTAAGAAAATAGACTTTTGCTTTTAGGTCTCATAAATTAGCTGCAAACATTGTAAGCTAGCAAATGATATATTAAAATGTTAGGAATATATAATAAAAGTGGGGATGACAAAAAACCTAAGATAAGTATCACCAAGAATAAAACAAACATTTATTAACTTTATTAAACTATTTATGTTGTTTAATTTTTAACAGTTACTTAATGTTTTTATTTATGTATGCTTTGTGTTCTGTACGAAAAGTCTGAATTTTTAAAAATAAGTTGTGAGATATCATAATTGCAGTGTAAATTTGAGGGATATAATTAAGATAGTGAAACTACATTTTTTAGAAAAATTGAGTTTTGTAATTTTAATTATTATATATACATTTAATAAATTTATACTTAACAATTTGTGGTTGTTTACCTCTGTGCATACCAGTGCCTTGAAGAAGCTATCAACTCTTTCTAAATTGTACAATATGACTTTGCATCAAACTATAAGTAAATCTGCAAGAGCAGGAATCAGGCTGGTCACACTTTCTAACTATATACAATATTATTAAGACATAAGAAACAATATACAAACTAGTTTTATCCACTTGGAAACTAAGGGCTAGATAAATGTTCAACATACAAAAATAAAAATGTTTCCTGTATCCTAAAAATAATCAACAATAAAATGAACTGGAAGAGGGAGCTTCCACATAGTTGAAGACAACGTGGCTACTTGTTTTCATACTTAACAATATCTCCTCCAAAAACAATTTTTAAAAAATTAACTAAACAAAAACCACCCCTTTAGCAATTTTGAAGTCAGAGAACGTTAAAACTTCACAATAACTGTAAGTAAATAAAGAAAAACTACTGAATCCCTTTATGTTGTCTCACATGCTCCTGTTCCACTGCAGAACTTTAGGGAGATGAAAGGCACATTGACAAAAATTATGGAAGACTGTCTCAAAAATATGAATATCAATTAAAAGATTATTTTCAGATATATTTTAAACCAATTTAGAATATTTTGCTGTTTTCTTCAAAAACCACACAAATAAGACAAGGCCTCCTTTTTTTTTAAGTTTTGAATTTTATTTTATTTTTTTATACAGCAGTCTCTTATTATCTATTTTATATATATTAGTGTATATATATCAATCCCAATCTCCCAATTCATCCCACCACCACCCCACCTCCCCCAACCCTTCCCCCCCTTGGTCT
>NC_041218.1:25978964-25980682 GCF_002837175.3 Physeter macrocephalus
TCCACATGTTTGTTCTCTACATCTGTGTCTCTATTTCTGCCCTGCAAACCAGTTCATCTATACCATTTTTCTAGGTTCCACACATATGCGTTAACATACGATATTTGTTTTTCTCTTTATGACTTACTTCACTCTGTATGACAGTCTCTAGATCCATCCACATCTCTACAAATGACTCAATTTCGTTCCTTTTTATGGCTGAGTAATATTCCATTGTATATATGTACCACATATATGCCATCTGTCGATGGGCATTTAGGTTGCTTCCATGCCCTGGCTATTGAAAATAGTGCTGCAATGAACACTGAGGTGCATGTGTCTTTTTCAATTGTGATTTTCTCTGGGTATATGCCCAGGAGTGGGATTGCTGAATCATATGGTAATTCTATTTTTAGTTTTTTAAGGAACCTCTATACTGTTCTCCATAGTGGCTTTATCAATTTACATTCCCACCAACAGTACAACAGGGTTCCCTTTTCTCCACACCCTCTCCAGCATTTGTTGTTTGTAGATTTTCTAATAATGCCCATTCTAACTGGTGTGAGGTGATACCCCACTGTAGTTTTGATTTCCATTTCTCTAATAATTAGTGATGTTGAGCAGCTTTTCATGTGCTTCTTGGCCATCTGTAAGTCTTCTTTGCAGAAATGTCTATTTAGGTCTTCTGCCCATTTTTGGATTGGGTTGTTTGTTTTTTTAATATTGAGCTGCATGAGCTGTTTATACATTTTGGAGATTAATCCTTTGTCAGTTGATTCGTTTGCAAATATTTTCTCCAATTCTGAGGGTTATCTTTTCATTTTGTTTGTAGTTTCCGTTTGCTTGGCAAAAGCTTTTAAGTTTCATTAGGTCCCATTTGTTTATTTTTGTTTTTATTTCCATTACTCTAGGAGGTAGACAAAAAAAGGTCTTCCTGTGATTTATGTCAAAGAGTGTTCTTCCTATGTTTTCTCTAAGAGTTTTATAGTGTCCGGTCTTACATTTAGGTCTCTAATCCATTTTGAGTTTATTTTTGTGTATGGTGTTAGGGAGTGTTCTAATTTCATTCTTTTACATGTAGCTGTACGGGTTTCCCAGCACCACTTATTAAAGAGACTGTCTTTTCTCCATTGTACATCCTTGCCTCCTTTGTCATAGATTAGTTGACCATAGGTGAGCGGGTTTATCTCTCGGCTTTCTATCCTGTTCCATCGATCAATATTTGTTTTTGTGCCAGTACCTTATTGTCTTGATTAGTGTAGCTTTGTAGTATACTCTGAAGTCAGGGAGTCCCATTCTTCCAGCTCCATTTTGTTCCCTCAAGACTGTTTTGGCTATTTGGGGTCTTTTGTGTCTCCATACAAATTTTAAGATTTTTTGTTCTAGTTCTGTAAAAAATGCCACTAGTAATTTCATAGAGATTGCACTGAAACTCTAGATTGCTTTGGGTAGTATACTCATTTTCACAATATTGATTCCTCCAATCCAAGAACATGGTATATCTCTCCATGTGCTCGTGTCATCTTTGATTTCTTTCATCAGTGTCTTATAGTTTTCTGAGTACAGGTTTTTACCTTCTTAGGTAGGTTTATTCCTAGGTATTTTATTCTTTTTGTTGCAATGGTGAATGGGAGTGTTTACTTAATTTCTCTTTCTGATCTTTCATTGTTATTGTATAGGAATGCAAGAGATTTCTGTGCATTAATTTTGTATCCTGCAACTTTACCAAATTCATTGAT
>NC_041218.1:25980783-25981080 GCF_002837175.3 Physeter macrocephalus
CAAATTCATTGATTAGTTCTAGTAGTTTTCTGGTGGCATCTTTAGGATTCTTTATGTATACTATCATGTCATTTGCAGTGACAGTTTTACTTCTTATTTTCCAATCTGTATTCCTTTTTCCTCTCTGATTGCCATGGCTAGGACTTCTAAAACTATGTTGAATAATAGTGGCAAGAGTGGACATCCTTTTCTTGTTCCTGATGTTAGAGGAAATGCTTTCAGTTTTTCACCATTGAGAATGATGTTTGCTGTGGGTTTGTCATATATGGCCTTTATTATGTTGAGGTAGGTTCCCTC